>NW_023494192.1:0-53007 GCF_013265735.2 Oncorhynchus mykiss
ATGTAACCGTTAATGACTTTGAGGTTCCGTTTTCGATCTGGTGAAAGGAGGTGTGAGTGGTTAATAATGGGGATGTAAATAATTGCATTAGGGAAAAAGTGACTCTTGCTTCCTTGTGCATTGATGCATTCTGTTTGATGTTTTGTATGGGTCATTATCCATATTGTTTATGCCCACCGAGAAAACCACTATGCATGCTGGTGTCTAAATGAACCTCTGTTTTCTCCAGGACCTTTTTGAAATGGTAAAATGTTGCTCCAGGGTAACTCTCCACTTGTATGGGTTATGGGTTATGAAATGGAGGGATTCTATTAACATTTGAGTCTCCCAAGACTAGTATTGGTTTATTTCCCTTCAAATTCCAATCTGCCACCTTGCCATTTGGTGTAATACTTAAAGGCCCGTAGATGTCCTCCTAGGATCATAAATTAAACTGAGGTAAGCTCCAAGTTGCCTCTTTTTCTGGGTGGCAGTGCAGAAGTCGATGTGGTGAGAGATTCATTCAACCATAGTGTTGTTAAATATGAACATAAACGCCATATTGTGCATTTAAATGGTTTCATTGTTTTGTTAAAGGAAAGGAAAAACCTAAAAGAGGAAGTGCCAAACTAAAACCAAACAAACCATAAATATATAGAGTAGAAATAAATTATGAATAAAACCATGTTCTTCTCCATCCATTTTCCTGTCTGTTAAAACCCATTTTCTAATACAGGCCATTTGGTGTTATTGTCTGTAGGTTCTGGATCCACTCCCGTGCTGCCCACAGGTCCAGAGGCCCACAGGTCCAGCCTATATGTGACTGTAACCCTGATATGGTAAGGTGAGTGATGGGGTGCTCCTGGAAGTGGGTTATGAGTAAATTGTAGGTTGATGTGGGCACTTGGCCAATGCAAGTTCAAAACAGACAGTGTGACCCAATTAAAGGCACTTCCGGTTGGCACAGGAAGCTATACGTAAACACATATCTTGCTTGGGGTATTCTCTTACAGAATCCTGAGTTTAAAGTCTTTATGTTAAAAATTGACTGATCTAGACAGGGTTGAATGCAGTCATTTTCACATTTGCAGGTTATGTACATCAAAATACCTTTTGGGTGAATTTAACCACTTCCGGATGCTCCAGGATGCTTAGATTTGACACAGCTAGTAGACCTCATAGTGGTCTGATGGACTGTCATAGAAGACAGGTTCATAAGGCATTCATAACCCACATAGGCTTCAGGTTGAATTTAGAGGTGCAGGCAATGTATTCCTATGGGGAGAGAAGTCAATGCAAACTGTTTGAAGTAAACACCTTCTTTTAACTGCTAAGGGTTAATGCCACACGGCCAAGGTTAGGCTTGCACGGATCGGGAGGACCTCAGGAACGTACCTGAGGTCGAATTGTGCTTCTCACCCTAGCAGTTCTCTCACTGTCACCCAAAACAAATGACATTTTGGGCCTACTTTTCTCATGGTCGCTGCGCTCAGACCGAGCGAGCTACGGGATATCTCGTTGAACTCTGCACGGCCTAGAGATTATGTTTATGCCCTTGCCTGCTCTCTGTGTCTTTCAGCACCACACCTTTTCACTCCATCCTTGCTGTGTGTGTGTGTGTGTGTGTGTGTGAGAGCTTTTCTTTGACATCTGCTGGCGGAAATTACTGATTTACAGTTTAGGAGGGTTACCTAGTCACACGTGAAGTTTTGGAAAGATGTGACTTTTTTAACCCTTCAAAACAGACAGTGTGACCCAATTAAAGGCACTTCCGGTTGGCACAGGAAGCTATAAGTAAACACATGTCTTTATTGACATAGCCACTTACAGAATCCTGAGTTTTAAGTCTTTAAGTTAAGAATTGACTGATCTACACAGGTTTGAATACAGTGATTTTCATAATGACAGGTTATGTGTTTCAAAACACTTTTAGGGTGAGCTAGCTTGATAGTTAACGTTTGCTTTAGTTTGCGCGCCAGCTCTGCAAATTCAGCAGGTGTGTGTGAAGGCTTCCACTGCAGGTCATTAGTTTTGTTGGATCAAACCATTGTGAGGCAAAGGGCGGGAGTCGCAATCTTTTGAAACTTAAAAACGCGCTATTAAGTGTCTATAATCAGCATAAGTGCTTTCATTGCGTTCATTCATATTATTGAAATTACATAGATATGTTTACAGTGATATATTGGGGGGGGAAATCATATTTTTCCCAGGATAGGGGGGTCGTGTCCCCCCCTGGGATTTCTGCCTATGCACGTGATATCTCCTCACTCACGTGGTTGATTGAAGAACTGATTTGTGTTGTGAAGCAGAATTCACCAAGCGTTGGATTGTTCACCCACTAATAGGGAACGTGAGCTGGGTTTAGACCGTCGTGAGACAGGTTAGTTATAAATTATATATATATAAATTCAAAGATGAAGAAGGAGGGATGACTAGAAACGATTCAGTTGACCGTTTTATGTGTGGATTAATTGTCGGAGTAGAGGAATTTGTGTAATTCAGGTAAAAAAATAACGCAATGTTTATATCACAGGACAAATTAGCTAGCGGGTTAACTCGCTAAATTGCCATACATGTTTCATGCTTTTCGGCCTGTCCCCAATTTAATGCCATTGGTCACATATTTTGTTTTGATATTTTAACCTGCTGGTATGTTTATAATGAACTTTATCTGTCGAAAATGGAAATTGTGAGGTTTGAGGTCTTGTGGTGGCTTTACTACTTTGTCCCGCTCCGGGATGGTCTAGCAACCATCGTGTTTTTGTCCATTTGGGATCCTGTGTATGCGGTAGATTTTTGCCGTGTTTGCGTCCACTTGGGAAATGGGAGATACGGGTCCGGAAACCTTTTTTTTTTTTTTTTTCTAGTGATTTGTTGACCGCTCGGTGTAATTGTAGGTCTCTTACGGTCCACTGCTTTTTGCCGCCCACTGGTCCACCCAGAAAACGACTGTAATCCTGATATATTGAGGTAAGTGATGGGGTGATCCTGGAAATGAGTCACTAGTTCTGTGTGTAAATGGGCCCGTTTGATATTGTATAGAATGCTGTTTAAGTCTATTTTCTATTGTATACTGGGTTTCCCCAATGTAGTGTTTTTTGCTAAATGTGCAAGTGATTATATACATATATGACATTTGGAGTGTAGAGTGAAATGAAAGACAACCCCCCCTCTCCAAAAGTTGGGTCTGTGCTGTTGTGAGTTGAAAAGACTTGGATAAATTCATGATGAGAGGGGGTCAACTACCCCCTCTGCTGGGTAATCTAAGAAAGCAACTGGTGGAGGAAAGGGGGGAGTGTATAGGGGGTTGGGGGGAAAAGAAGGGTGTGGTGTGGGTCCAAATTGTGGGTAGAGCCTATTCTAAATTTAGCTGCTCACACCAATTCTTAAAAATGAGGTCTGCTGTGGTTGTTGTTCAGTGTATCAGGTCTGTTGTGTGGAATTCATCATGTGGTATCTCCAAGAGAAATGGGCCATGTGTGGTGATGTAACCGTTAATGACTTTGAGGTTCCGTTTTCGATCTGGTGAAAGGAGGTGTGAGTGGTTAATAATGGGGATGTAAATAATTGCATTAGGGAAAAAGTGACTCTTGCTTCCTTGTGCATTGATGCATTCTGTTTGATGTTTTGTATGGGTCATTATCCATATTGTTTATGCCCACCGAGAGAACCACTATGCATGCTGGTGTCTAAATGAACCTCTGTTTTCTCCAGGACCTTTTTGAAATGGTAAAATGTTGCTCCAGGGTAACTCTCCACTTGTATGGGTTATGGGTTATGAAATGGAGGGATTCTATTAACATTTGAGTCTCCCAAGACTAGTATTGGTTTATTTCCCTTCAAATTCCAATCTGCCACCTTGCCATTTGGTGTAATACTTAAAGGCCCGTAGATGTCCTCCTAGGATCATAAATTAAACTGAGGTAAGCTCCAAGTTGCCTCTTTTTCTGGGTGGCAGTGCAGAAGTCGATGTGGTGAGAGATTCATTCAACCATAGTGTTGTTAAATATGAACATAAACGCCATATTGTGCATTTAAATGGTTTCATTGTTTTGTTAAAGGAAAGGAAAAACCTAAAAGAGGAAGTGCCAAACTAAAACCAAACAAACCATAAATATATAGAGTAGAAATAAATTATGAATAAAACCATGTTCTTCTCCATCCATTTTCCTGTCTGTTAAAACCCATTTTCTAATACAGGCCATTTGGTGTTATTGTCTGTAGGTTCTGGATCCACTCCCGTGCTGCCCACAGGTCCAGAGGCCCACAGGTCCAGCCTATATGTGACTGTAACCCTGATATGGTAAGGTGAGTGATGGGGTGCTCCTGGAAGTGGGTTATGAGTAAATTGTAGGTTGATGTGGGCACTTGGCCAATGCAAGTTCAAAACAGACAGTGTGACCCAATTAAAGGCACTTCCGGTTGGCACAGGAAGCTATACTTAAACACATATCTTGCTTGGGGTATTCTCTTACAGAATCCTGAGTTTAAAGTCTTTATGTTAAAAATTGACTGATCTAGACAGGGTTGAATGCAGTCATTTTCACATTTGCAGGTTATGTACATCAAAATACCTTTTGGGTGAATTTAACCACTTCCGGATGCTCCAGGATGCTTAGATTTGACACAGGTAGACCTCATAGTGGTCTGATGGACTGTCATAGAAGACAGGTTCATAAGGCATTCATAACCCACATAGGCTTCAGGTTGAATTTAGAGGTGCAGGCAATGTATTCCTATGGGGAGAGAAGTCAATGCAAACTGTTTGAAGTAAACACCTTCTTTTAACTGCTAAGGGTTAATGCCACACGGCCAAGGTTAGGCTTGCACGGATCGGGAGGACCTCAGGAACGTACCTGAGGTCGAATTGTGCTTCTCACCCTAGCAGTTCTCTCACTGTCACCCAAAACAAATGACATTTTGGGCCTACTTTTCTCATGGTCGCTGCGCTCAGACCGAGCGAGCTACGGGATATCTCGTTGAACTCTGCACGGCCTAGAGATTATGTTTATGCCCTTGCCTGCTCTCTGTGTCTTTCAGCACCACACCTTTTCACTCCATCCTTGCTGTGTGTGTGTGTGTGTGTGAGAGCTTTTCTTTGACATCTGCTGGCGGAAATGACTGATTTACAGTTTAGGAGGGTTACCTAGTCACACATGTGAAGTTTTGGAAAGATGTGACTTTTTTAACCCTTCAAAACAGACAGTGTGACCCAATTAAAGGCACTTCCGGTTGGCACAGGAAGCTATAAGTAAACACATGTCTTTATTGACATAGCCACTTACAGAATCCTGAGTTTTAAGTCTTTAAGTTAAGAATTGACTGATCTACACAGGTTTGAATACAGTGATTTTCATAATGACAGGTTATGTGTTTCAAAACACTTTTAGGGTGAGCTAGCTTGATAGTTAACGTTTGCTTTAGTTTGCGCGCCAGCTCTGCAAATTCAGCAGGTGTGTGTGAAGGCTTCCAACAAAACTAATGACCTGCAGTGGATCAAACCATTGTGAGGCAAAGGGCGGGAGTCGCAATCTTTTGAAACTTAAAAACGCGCTATTAAGTGTCTATAATCAGCATAAGTGCTTTCATTGCGTTCATTGATGGGGTGATCCTGGAAATGAGTCACTAGTTCTGTGTGTAAATGGGCCCGTTTGATATTGTATAGAATGCTGTTTAAGTCTATTTTCTATTGTATACTGGGTTTCCCCAATGTAGTGTTTTTTGCTAAATGTGCAAGTGATTATATACATATATGACATTTGGAGTGTAGAGTGAAATGAAAGACAACCCCCCCTCTCCAAAAGTTGGGTCTGTGCTGTTGTGAGTTGAAAAGACTTGGATAAATTCATGATGAGAGGGGGTCAACTACCCCCTCTGCTGGGTAATCTAAGAAAGCAACTGGGGGAGGAAAGGGGGAGTGTACAGGGGGTTGGGGGGAAAAGAAGGGTGTGGTGTGGGTCCAAATTGTGGGTAGAGCCTATTCTAAATTTAGCTGCTCACACCAATTCTTAAAAATGAGGTCTGCTGTGGTTGTTGTTCAGTGTATCAGGTCTGTTGTGTGGAATTCATCATGTGGTATCTCCAAGAGAAATGGGCCATGTGTGGTGATGTAACCGTTAATGACTTTGAGGTTCCGTTTTCGATCTGGTGAAAGGAGGTGTGAGTGGTTAATAATGGGGATGTAAATAATTGCATTAGGGAAAAAGTGACTCTTGCTTCCTTGTGCATTGATGCATTCTGTTTGATGTTTTGTATGGGTCATTATCCATATTGTTTATGCCCACCGAGAGAACCACTATGCATGCTGGTGTCTAAATGAACCTCTGTTTTCTCCAGGACCTTTTTGAAATGGTAAAATGTTGCTCCAGGGTAACTCTCCACTTGTATGGGTTATGGGTTATGAAATGGAGGGATTCTATTAACATTTGAGTCTCCCAAGACTAGTATTGGTTTATTTCCCTTCAAATTCCAATCTGCCACCTTGCCATTTGGTGTAATACTTAAAGGCCCGTAGATGTCCTCCTAGGATCATAAATTAAACTGAGGTAAGCTCCAAGTTGCCTCTTTTTCTGGGTGGCAGTGCAGAAGTCGATGTGGTGAGAGATTCATTCAACCATAGTGTTGTTAAATATGAACATAAACGCCATATTGTGCATTTAAATGGTTTCATTGTTTTGTTAAAGGAAAGGAAAAACCTAAAAGAGGAAGTGCCAAACTAAAACCAAACAAACCATAAATATATAGAGTAGAAATAAATTATGAATAAAACCATGTTCTTCTCCATCCATTTTCCTGTCTGTTAAAACCCATTTTCTAATACAGGCCATTTGGTGTTATTGTCTGTAGGTTCTGGATCCACTCCCGTGCTGCCCACAGGTCCAGAGGCCCACAGGTCCAGCCTATATGTGACTGTAACCCTGATATGGTAAGGTGAGTGATGGGGTGCTCCTGGAAGTGGGTTATGAGTAAATTGTAGGTTGATGTGGGCACTTGGCCAATGCAAGTTCAAAACAGACAGTGTGACCCAATTAAAGGCACTTCCGGTTGGCACAGGAAGCTATACTTAAACACATATCTTGCTTGGGGTATTCTCTTACAGAATCCTGAGTTTAAAGTCTTTATGTTAAAAATTGACTGATCTAGACAGGGTTGAATGCAGTCATTTTCACATTTGCAGGTTATGTACATCAAAATACCTTTTGGGTGAATTTAACCACTTCCGGATGCTCCAGGATGCTTAGATTTGACACAGGTAGACCTCATAGTGGTCTGATGGACTGTCATAGAAGACAGGTTCATAAGGCATTCATAACCCACATAGGCTTCAGGTTGAATTTAGAGGTGCAGGCAATGTATTCCTATGGGGAGAGAAGTCAATGCAAACTGTTTGAAGTAAACACCTTCTTTTAACTGCTAAGGGTTAATGCCACACGGCCAAGGTTAGGCTTGCACGGATCGGGAGGACCTCAGGAACGTACCTGAGGTCGAATTGTGCTTCTCACCCTAGCAGTTCTCTCACTGTCACCCAAAACAAATGACATTTTGGGCCTACTTTTCTCATGGTCGCTGCGCTCAGACCGAGCGAGCTACGGGATATCTCGTTGAACTCTGCACGGCCTAGAGATTATGTTTATGCCCTTGCCTGCTCTCTGTGTCTTTCAGCACCACACCTTTTCACTCCATCCTTGCTGTGTGTGTGTGTGTGTGTGAGAGCTTTTCTTTGACATCTGCTGGCGGAAATGACTGATTTACAGTTTAGGAGGGTTACCTAGTCACACGTGAAGTTTTGGAAAGATGTGACTTTTTTAACCCTTCAAAACAGACAGTGTGACCCAATTAAAGGCACTTCCGGTTGGCACAGGAAGCTATAAGTAAACACATGTCTTTATTGACATAGCCACTTACAGAATCCTGAGTTTTAAGTCTTTAAGTTAAGAATTGACTGATCTACACAGGTTTGAATACAGTGATTTTCATAATGACAGGTTATGTGTTTCAAAACACTTTTAGGGTGAGCTAGCTTGATAGTTAACGTTTGCTTTAGTTTGCGCGCCAGCTCTGCAAATTCAGCAGGTGTGTGTGAAGGCTTCCAACAAAACGAATGACCTGCAGTGGATCAAACCATTGTGAGGCAAAGGGCGGGAGTCGCAATCTTTTGAAACTTAAAAACGCGCTATTAAGTGTCTATAATCAGCATAAGTGCTTTCATTGCGTTCATTGATGGGGTGATCCTGGAAATGAGTCACTAGTTCTGTGTGTAAATGGGCCCGTTTGATATTGTATAGAATGCTGTTTAAGTCTATTTTCTATTGTATACTGGGTTTCCCCAATGTAGTGTTTTTTGCTAAATGTGCAAGTGATTATATACATATATGACATTTGGAGTGTAGAGTGAAATGAAAGACAACCCCCCCTCTCCAAAAGTTGGGTCTGTGCTGTTGTGAGTTGAAAAGACTTGGATAAATTCATGATGAGAGGGGGTCAACTACCCCCTCTGCTGGGTAATCTAAGAAAGCAACTGGGGGAGGAAAGGGGGAGTGTACAGGGGGTTGGGGGGAAAAGAAGGGTGTGGTGTGGGTCCAAATTGTGGGTAGAGCCTATTCTAAATTTAGCTGCTCACACCAATTCTTAAAAATGAGGTCTGCTGTGGTTGTTGTTCAGTGTATCAGGTCTGTTGTGTGGAATTCATCATGTGGTATCTCCAAGAGAAATGGGCCATGTGTGGTGATGTAACCGTTAATGACTTTGAGGTTCCGTTTTCGATCTGGTGAAAGGAGGTGTGAGTGGTTAATAATGGGGATGTAAATAATTGCATTAGGGAAAAAGTGACTCTTGCTTCCTTGTGCATTGATGCATTCTGTTTGATGTTTTGTATGGGTCATTATCCATATTGTTTATGCCCACCGAGAGAACCACTATGCATGCTGGTGTCTAAATGAACCTCTGTTTTCTCCAGGACCTTTTTGAAATGGTAAAATGTTGCTCCAGGGTAACTCTCCACTTGTATGGGTTATGGGTTATGAAATGGAGGGATTCTATTAACATTTGAGTCTCCCAAGACTAGTATTGGTTTATTTCCCTTCAAATTCCAATCTGCCACCTTGCCATTTGGTGTAATACTTAAAGGCCCGTAGATGTCCTCCTAGGATCATAAATTAAACTGAGGTAAGCTCCAAGTTGCCTCTTTTTCTGGGTGGCAGTGCAGAAGTCGATGTGGTGAGAGATTCATTCAACCATAGTGTTGTTAAATATGAACATAAACGCCATATTGTGCATTTAAATGGTTTCATTGTTTTGTTAAAGGAAAGGAAAAACCTAAAAGAGGAAGTGCCAAACTAAAACCAAACAAACCATAAATATATAGAGTAGAAATAAATTATGAATAAAACCATGTTCTTCTCCATCCATTTTCCTGTCTGTTAAAACCCATTTTCTAATACAGGCCATTTGGTGTTATTGTCTGTAGGTTCTGGATCCACTCCCGTGCTGCCCACAGGTCCAGAGGCCCACAGGTCCAGCCTATATGTGACTGTAACCCTGATATGGTAAGGTGAGTGATGGGGTGCTCCTGGAAGTGGGTTATGAGTAAATTGTAGGTTGATGTGGGCACTTGGCCAATGCAAGTTCAAAACAGACAGTGTGACCCAATTAAAGGCACTTCCGGTTGGCACAGGAAGCTATACGTAAACACATATCTTGCTTGGGGTATTCTCTTACAGAATCCTGAGTTTAAAGTCTTTATGTTAAAAATTGACTGATCTAGACAGGGTTGAATGCAGTCATTTTCACATTTGCAGGTTATGTACATCAAAATACCTTTTGGGTGAATTTAACCACTTCCGGATGCTCCAGGATGCTTAGATTCGACACAGGTAGACCTCATAGTGGTCTGATGGACTGTCATAGAAGACAGGTTCATAAGGCATTCATAACCCACATAGGCTTCAGGTTGAATTTAGAGGTGCAGCTAATGTATTCCTATGGGGAGAGAAGTCAATGCAAACTGTTTGAAGTAAACACCTTCTTTTAACTGCTAAGGGTTAATGCCACACGGCCAAGGTTAGGCTTGCACGGATCGGGAGGACCTCAGGAACGTACCTGAGGTCGAATTGTGCTTCTCACCCTAGCAGTTCTCTCACTGTCACCCAAAACAAATGACATTTTGGGCCTACTTTTCTCATGGTCGCTGCGCTCAGACCGAGCGAGCTACGGGATATCTCGTTGAACTCTGCACGGCCTAGAGATTATGTTTATGCCCTTGCCTGCTCTCTGTGTCTTTCAGCACCACACCTTTTCACTCCATCCTTGCTGTGTGTGTGTGTGTGTGTGAGAGCTTTTCTTTGACATCTGCTGGCGGAAATTACTGATTTACAGTTTAGGAGGGTTACCTAGTCACACATGTGAAGTTTTGGAAAGATGTGACTTTTTTAACCCTTCAAAACAGACAGTGTGACCCAATTAACCAGTTAGAGCTCTAGGGGCGCTATTTCATTTTTGGATAAAAAACGTTCCCGTTTTAAGCGCGATATTTTGTCACGAAAAGATGCTCGACTATGCATATTCTTGACAGTTTTGGAAAGAAAACACTCTGAAGTTTCAGAATCTGCAAAGATTTTGTCTGTAAGTGCCCCAGAACTCATTCTACAGGCGAAACCAAGATGATGCATCACCCAGGAATTAGCAGAATTTCTGAAGCTCTGTTTTCCATTCTCTCCTTATATGGCTGTGATTGCGCAAGGAATGAGCCTACACTTTCTGTCGTTCGCCCAAGGTCTTAGCAGCATTGTGACGTATTTGTAGGCATATCATTGGAAGATTGGCCATAAGAGACTACATTTTCCAGAGGTCCGCCCGGTGTCCTTTGTCTAAATTTGTGCGTAATCTTCAGGTGCGGTCATTTTCTCCTGGGATTCAGGAGAGAAAGCATGTTTCCAAGAACGATGTATCAATGAAGAGATATGTGAAAAACACCTTGAGGCTTGATTCTAAAAAACGTTTGCCATGTTTTCAGTCGATATTATGGAGTTAATTTGGAAAAAAGTTTGCGTTTTGAGGACTGAATTTATGGATTTTTTTTGGTAGCCAAATGTGATGTATAAAACGGAGCTATTTCTAATACACAAGGAATCTTTTTGGAAAAACTGAGCATCTGCTATCTAACTGAGAGTATCCTCATTGAAAACATCAGAAGTTCTTCAAAGGTAAATGATTTTATTTGAAGGCTTTTATGTTTTTGTTAATGTTGCGTGCTGGATGCTAACGCTAATGCTAACGCTAAATGCTAACGCGAAATGCTAACTCTAGCTAGCTACTTTTACACAAATGATTGTTTTCCTATGGTTGAGAAGCATATTTTGAAAATCTGAGATGACAGTGTTGTTTACAAAAGGCTAAGCTTGAGAGATGGCATATTTATTTCATTTCATTTGCGATTTTCATAAATAGTTAACGTTGTGTTATGCTAATGAGCTTGCTGATAGATTTACACAATCCTGGATACAGGGGTTTTTTCATAGCTAAACGTGACGCAGAAAACGGAGCGATTTGTCCTAAACAAATAATCTTTCAGGAAAAACTGAACATTTGCTATCTGAGAGTCTCCTCAATGAAAACATCTGAAGTTCTTCAAAGGTAAATGATTTTTTTGAATGCTTTTCTGTTTTTTTGTGTAAATGTTGCCAGCTGAATGCTAATGCTAAATGCTACGTTAGCCATCAATACTGTTACACAAATGATTGTTTTGCAATGGTTGAGAAGCATATTTTGAAAATCTGAGATGACAGTGTTGTTAACAAAAGGCTAAGCTTGAGAGCTAGCATATTTATTTCATTTCATTTGCGATTTTCATGAATAGTTAACGTTGCGTTATGGTAATGAGCTTGAGTCTGTATTCACGAACCCGGATCCGGGATGGGGAGATCAGAAAGGTTAAAGGCACTTCCGGTTGGCACAGGAAGCTATAAGTAAACACATGTCTTTATTGACATAGCCACTTACAGAATCCTGAGTTTTAAGTCTTTAAGTTAAGAATTGACTGATCTACACAGGTTTGAATACAGTGATTTTCATAATGACAGGTTATGTGTTTCAAAACACTTTTAGGGTGAGCTAGCTTGATAGTTAACGTTTGCTTTAGTTTGCGCGCCAGCTCTGCAAATTCAGCAGGTGTGTGTGAAGGCTTCCAACAAAACGAATGACCTGCAGTGGATCAAACCATTGTGAGGCAAAGGGCGGGAGTCGCAATCTTTTGAAACTTAAAAACGCGCTATTAAGTGTCTATAATCAGCATAAGTGCTTTCATTGCGTTCATTGATGGGGTGATCCTGGAAATGAGTCACTAGTTCTGTGTGTAAATGGGCCCGTTTGATATTGTATAGAATGCTGTTTAAGTCTATTTTCTATTGTATACTGGGTTTCCCCAATGTAGTGTTTTTTGCTAAATGTGCAAGTGATTATATACATATATGACATTTGGAGTGTAGAGTGAAATGAAAGACAACCCCCCCTCTCCAAAAGTTGGGTCTGTGCTGTTGTGAGTTGAAAAGACTTGGATAAATTCATGATGAGAGGGGGTCAACTACCCCCTCTGCTGGGTAATCTAAGAAAGCAACTGGGGGAGGAAAGGGGGAGTGTACAGGGGGTTGGGGGGAAAAGAAGGGTGTGGTGTGGGTCCAAATTGTGGGTAGAGCCTATTCTAAATTTAGCTGCTCACACCAATTCTTAAAAATGAGGTCTGCTGTGGTTGTTGTTCAGTGTATCAGGTCTGTTGTGTGGAATTCATCATGTGGTATCTCCAAGAGAAATGGGCCATGTGTGGTGATGTAACCGTTAATGACTTTGAGGTTCCGTTTTCGATCTGGTGAAAGGAGGTGTGAGTGGTTAATAATGGGGATGTAAATAATTGCATTAGGGAAAAAGTGACTCTTGCTTCCTTGTGCATTGATGCATTCTGTTTGATGTTTTGTATGGGTCATTATCCATATTGTTTATGCCCACCGAGAGAACCACTATGCATGCTGGTGTCTAAATGAACCTCTGTTTTCTCCAGGACCTTTTTGAAATGGTAAAATGTTGCTCCAGGGTAACTCTCCACTTGTATGGGTTATGGGTTATGAAATGGAGGGATTCTATTAACATTTGAGTCTCCCAAGACTAGTATTGGTTTATTTCCCTTCAAATTCCAATCTGCCACCTTGCCATTTGGTGTAATACTTAAAGGCCCGTAGATGTCCTCCTAGGATCATAAATTAAACTGAGGTAAGCTCCAAGTTGCCTCTTTTTCTGGGTGGCAGTGCAGAAGTCGATGTGGTGAGAGATTCATTCAACCATAGTGTTGTTAAATATGAACATAAACGCCATATTGTGCATTTAAATGGTTTCATTGTTTTGTTAAAGGAAAGGAAAAACCTAAAAGAGGAAGTGCCAAACTAAAACCAAACAAACCATAAATATATAGAGTAGAAATAAATTATGAATAAAACCATGTTCTTCTCCATCCATTTTCCTGTCTGTTAAAACCCATTTTCTAATACAGGCCATTTGGTGTTATTGTCTGTAGGTTCTGGATCCACTCCCGTGCTGCCCACAGGTCCAGAGGCCCACAGGTCCAGCCTATATGTGACTGTAACCCTGATATGGTAAGGTGAGTGATGGGGTGCTCCTGGAAGTGGGTTATGAGTAAATTGTAGGTTGATGTGGGCACTTGGCCAATGCAAGTTCAAAACAGACAGTGTGACCCAATTAAAGGCACTTCCGGTTGGCACAGGAAGCTATACGTAAACACATATCTTGCTTGGGGTATTCTCTTACAGAATCCTGAGTTTAAAGTCTTTATGTTAAAAATTGACTGATCTAGACAGGGTTGAATGCAGTCATTTTCACATTTGCAGGTTATGTACATCAAAATACCTTTTGGGTGAATTTAACCACTTCCGGATGCTCCAGGATGCTTAGATTCGACACAGGTAGACCTCATAGTGGTCTGATGGACTGTCATAGAAGACAGGTTCATAAGGCATTCATAACCCACATAGGCTTCAGGTTGAATTTAGAGGTGCAGGCAATGTATTCCTATGGGGAGAGAAGTCAATGCAAACTGTTTGAAGTAAACACCTTCTTTTAACTGCTAAGGGTTAATGCCACACGGCCAAGGTTAGGCTTGCACGGATCGGGAGGATCTCAGGAACGTACCTGAGGTCGAATTGTGCTTCTCACCCTAGCAGTTCTCTCACTGTCACCCAAAACAAATGACATTTTGGGCCTACTTTTCTCATGGTCGCTGCGCTCAGACCGAGCGAGCTACGGGATATCTCGTTGAACTCTGCACGGCCTAGAGATTAAGTTTATGCCCTTGCCTGCTCTCTGTGTCTTTCAGCACCACACCTTTTCACTCCATCCTTGCTGTGTGTGTGTGTGTGAGAGCTTTTCTTTGACATCTGCTGGCGGAAATTACTGATTTACAGTTTAGGAGGGTTACCTAGTCACACATGTGAAGTTTTGGAAAGATGTGACTTTTTTAACCCTTCAAAACAGACAGTGTGACCCAATTAAAGGCACTTCCGGTTGGCACAGGAAGCTATAAGTAAACACATGTCTTTATTGACATAGCCACTTACAGAATCCTGAGTTTTAAGTCTTTAAGTTAAGAATTGACTGATCTACACAGGTTTGAATACAGTGATTTTCATAATGACAGGTTATGTGTTTCAAAACACTTTTAGGGTGAGCTAGCTTGATAGTTAACGTTTGCTTTAGTTTGCGCGCCAGCTCTGCAAATTCAAAAGGTGTGTGTGAAGGCTTCCAACAAAACTAATGACCTGCAGTGGATCAAACCATTGTGAGGCAAAGGGCGGGAGTCGCAATCTTTTGAAACTTAAAAACGCGCTATTAAGTGTCTATAATCAGCATAAGTGCTTTCATTGTGTTCATTGATGGGGTGATCCTGGAAATGAGTCACTAGTTCTGTGTGTAAATGGGCCCGTTTGATATTGTATAGAATGCTGTTTAAGTCTATTTTCTATTGTATACTGGGTTTCCCCAATGTAGTGTTTTTTGCTAAATGTGCAAGTGATTATATACATATATGACATTTGGAGTGTAGAGTGAAATGAAAGACAACCCCCCCTCTCCAAAAGTTGGGTCTGTGCTGTTGTGAGTTGAAAAGACTTGGATAAATTCATGATGAGAGGGGGTCAACTACCCCCTCTGCTGGGTAATCTAAGAAAGCAACTGGGGGAGGAAAGGGGGGAGTGTACAGGGGGTTGGGGGGAAAAGAAGGGTGTGGTGTGGGTCCAAATTGTGGGTAGAGCCTATTCTAAATTTAGCTGCTCACACCAATTCTTAAAAATGAGGTCTGCTGTGGTTGTTGTTCAGTGTATCAGGTCTGTTGTGTGGAATTCATCATGTGGTATCTCCAAGAGAAATGGGCCATGTGTGGTGATGTAACCGTTAATGACTTTGAGGTTCCGTTTTCGATCTGGTGAAAGGAGGTGTGAGTGGTTAATAATGGGGATGTAAATAATTGCATTAGGGAAAAAGTGACTCTTGCTTCCTTGTGCATTGATGCATTCTGTTTGATGTTTTGTATGGGTCATTATCCATATTGTTTATGCCCACCGAGAGAACCACTATGCATGCTGGTGTCTAAATGAACCTCTGTTTTCTCCAGGACCTTTTTGAAATGGTAAAATGTTGCTCCAGGGTAACTCTCCACTTGTATGGGTTATGGGTTATGAAATGGAGGGATTCTATTAACATTTGAGTCTCCCAAGACTAGTATTGGTTTATTTCCCTTCAAATTCCAATCTGCCACCTTGCCATTTGGTGTAATACTTAAAGGCCCGTAGATGTCCTCCTAGGATCATAAATTAAACTGAGGTAAGCTCCAAGTTGCCTCTTTTTCTGGGTGGCAGTGCAGAAGTCGATGTGGTGAGAGATTCATTCAACCATAGTGTTGTTAAATATGAACATAAACGCCATATTGTGCATTTAAATGGTTTCATTGTTTTGTTAAAGGAAAGGAAAAACCTAAAAGAGGAAGTGCCAAACTAAAACCAAACAAACCATAAATATATAGAGTAGAAATAAATTATGAATAAAACCATGTTCTTCTCCATCCATTTTCCTGTCTGTTAAAACCCATTTTCTAATACAGGCCATTTGGTGTTATTGTCTGTAGGTTCTGGATCCACTCCCGTGCTGCCCACAGGTCCAGAGGCCCACAGGTCCAGCCTATATGTGACTGTAACCCTGATATGGTAAGGTGAGTGATGGGGTGCTCCTGGAAGTGGGTTATGAGTAAATTGTAGGTTGATGTGGGCACTTGGCCAATGCAAGTTCAAAACAGACAGTGTGACCCAATTAAAGGCACTTCCGGTTGGCACAGGAAGCTATACGTAAACACATATCTTGCTTGGGGTATTCTCTTACAGAATCCTGAGTTTAAAGTCTTTATGTTAAAAATTGACTGATCTAGACAGGGTTGAATGCAGTCATTTTCACATTTGCAGGTTATGTACATCAAAATACCTTTTGGGTGAATTTAACCACTTCCGGATGCTCCAGGATGCTTAGATTCGACACAGGTAGACCTCATAGTGGTCTGATGGACTGTCATAGAAGACAGGTTCATAAGGCATTCATAACCCACATAGGCTTCAGGTTGAATTTAGAGGTGCAGGCAATGTATTCCTATGGGGAGAGAAGTCAATGCAAACTGTTTGAAGTAAACACCTTCTTTTAACTGCTAAGGGTTAATGCCACACGGCCAAGGTTAGGCTTGCACGGATCGGGAGGACCTCAGGAACGTACCTGAGGTCGAATTGTGCTTCTCACCCTAGCAGTTCTCTCACTGTCACCCAAAACAAATGACATTTTGGGCCTACTTTTCTCATGGTCGCTGCGCTCAGACCGAGCGAGCTACGGGATATCTCGTTGAACTCTGCACGGCCTAGAGATTATGTTTATGCCCTTGCCTGCTCTCTGTGTCTTTCAGCACCACACCTTTTCACTCCATCCTTGCTGTGTGTGTGTGTGTGTGTGAGAGCTTTTCTTTGACATCTGCTGGCGGAAATTACTGATTTACAGTTTAGGAGGGTTACCTAGTCACACATGTGAAGTTTTGGAAAGATGTGACTTTTTTAACCCTTCAAAACAGACAGTGTGACCCAATTAAAGGCACTTCCGGTTGGCACAGGAAGCTATAAGTAAACACATGTCTTTATTGACATAGCCACTTACAGAATCCTGAGTTTTAAGTCTTTAAGTTAAGAATTGACTGATCTACACAGGTTTGAATACAGTGATTTTCATAATGACAGGTTATGTGTTTCAAAACACTTTTAGGGTGAGCTAGCTTGATAGTTAACGTTTGCTTTAGTTTGCGCGCCAGCTCTGCAAATTCAGCAGGTGTGTGTGTGAAGGCTTCCAACAAAACGAATGACCTGCAGTGGATCAAACCATTGTGAGGCAAAGGGCGGGAGTCGCAATCTTTTGAAACTTAAAAACGCGCTATTAAGTGTCTATAATCAGCATAAGTGCTTTCATTGCGTTCATTCATATTATTGAAATTACATAGATATGTTTACAGTGATATATTGGGGGGGGAAATCATATTTTTCCCAGGATAGGGGGGTCGTGTCCCCCCCTGGGATTTCTGCCTATGCACGTGATATCTCCTCACTCACGTGGTTGATTGAAGAACTGATTTGTGTTGTGAAGCAGAATTCACCAAGCGTTGGATTGTTCACCCACTAATAGGGAACGTGAGCTGGGTTTAGACCGTCGTGAGACAGGTTAGTTATAAATTATATATATATAAATTCAAAGATGAAGAAGGAGGGATGACTAGAAACGATTCAGTTGACCGTTTTATGTGTGGATTAATTGTCGGAGTAGAGGAATTTGTGTAATTCAGGTAAAAAAATAACGCAATGTTTATATCACAGGACAAATTAGCTAGCGGGTTAACTCGCTAAATTGCCATACATGTTTCATGCTTTTCGGCCTGTCCCCAATTTAATGCCATTGGTCACATATTTTGTTTTGATATTTTAACCTGCTGGTATGTTTATAATGAACTTTATCTGTCGAAAATGGAAATTGTGAGGTTTGAGGTCTTGTGGTGGCTTTACTACTTTGTCCCGCTCCGGGATGGTCTAGCAACCATCGCGTTTTTGTCCATTTGGGATCCTATGTATGCGGTAGATTTTTGCCGTGTTTGCGTCCACTTGGGAAATGGGAGATACGGGTCCGGAAACCTTTTTTTTTTTTTTTTTCTAGTGATTTGTTGACCGCTCGGTGTAATTGTAGGTCTCTTACGGTCCACTGCTTTTTGCCGCCCACTGGTCCACCCAGAACACGACTGTAATCCTGATATATTGAGGTAAGTGATGGGGTGATCCTGGAAATGAGTCACTAGTTCTGTGTGTAAATGGGCCCGTTTTATATTGTATAGAATGCTGTTTAAGTCTATTTTCTATTGTATACTGGGTTTCCCCAATGTAGTGTTTTTTGCTAAATGTGCAAGTGATTATATACATATATGACATTTGGAGTGTAGAGTGAAATGAAAGACAACCCCCCCTCTCCAAAAGTTGGGTCTGTGCTGTTGTGAGTTGAAAAGACTTGGATAAATTCATGATGAGAGGGGGTCAACTACCCCCTCTGCTGGGTAATCTAAGAAAGCAACTGGGGGAGGAAAGGGGGGAGTGTACAGGGGGTTGGGGGGAAAAGAAGGGTGTGGTGTGGGTCCAAATTGTGGGTAGAGCCTATTCTAAATTTAGCTGCTCACACCAATTCTTAAAAATGAGGTCTGCTGTGGTTGTTGTTCAGTGTATCAGGTCTGTTGTGTGGAATTCATCATGTGGTATCTCCAAGAGAAATGGGCCATGTGTGGTGATGTAACCGTTAATGACTTTGAGGTTCCGTTTTCGATCTGGTGAAAGGAGGTGTGAGTGGTTAATAATGGGGATGTAAATAATTGCATTAGGGAAAAAGTGACTCTTGCTTCCTTGTGCATTGATGCATTCTGTTTGATGTTTTGTATGGGTCATTATCCATATTGTTTATGCCCACCGAGAGAACCACTATGCATGCTGGTGTCTAAATGAACCTCTGTTTTCTCCAGGACCTTTTTGAAATGGTAAAATGTTGCTCCAGGGTAACTCTCCACTTGTATGGGTTATGGGTTATGAAATGGAGGGATTCTATTAACATTTGAGTCTCCCAAGACTAGTATTGGTTTATTTCCCTTCAAATTCCAATCTGCCACCTTGCCATTTGGTGTAATACTTAAAGGCCCGTAGATGTCCTCCTAGGATCATAAATTAAACTGAGGTAAGCTCCAAGTTGCCTCTTTTTCTGGGTGGCAGTGCAGAAGTCGATGTGGTGAGAGATTCATTCAACCATAGTGTTGTTAAATATGAACATAAACGCCATATTGTGCATTTAAATGGTTTCATTGTTTTGTTAAAGGAAAGGAAAAACCTAAAAGAGGAAGTGCCAAACTAAAACCAAACAAACCATAAATATATAGAGTAGAAATAAATTATGAATAAAACCATGTTCTTCTCCATCCATTTTCCTGTCTGTTAAAACCCATTTTCTAATACAGGCCATTTGGTGTTATTGTCTGTAGGTTCTGGATCCACTCCCGTGCTGCCCACAGGTCCAGAGGCCCACAGGTCCAGCCTATATGTGACTGTAACCCTGATATGGTAAGGTGAGTGATGGGGTGCTCCTGGAAGTGGGTTATGAGTAAATTGTAGGTTGATGTGGGCACTTGGCCAATGCAAGTTCAAAACAGACAGTGTGACCCAATTAAAGGCACTTCCGGTTGGCACAGGAAGCTATACGTAAACACATATCTTGCTTGGGGTATTCTCTTACAGAATCCTGAGTTTAAAGTCTTTATGTTAAAAATTGACTGATCTAGACAGGGTTGAATGCAGTCATTTTCACATTTGCAGGTTATGTACATCAAAATACCTTTTGGGTGAATTTAACCACTTCCGGATGCTCCAGGATGCTTAGATTCGACACAGGTAGACCTCATAGTGGTCTGATGGACTGTCATAGAAGACAGGTTCATAAGGCATTCATAACCCACATAGGCTTCAGGTTGAATTTAGAGGTGCAGGCAATGTATTCCTATGGGGAGAGAAGTCAATGCAAACTGTTTGAAGTAAACACCTTCTTTTAACTGCTAAGGGTTAATGCCACACGGCCAAGGTTAGGCTTGCACGGATCGGGAGGACCTCAGGAACGTACCTGAGGTCGAATTGTGCTTCTCACCCTAGCAGTTCTCTCACTGTCACCCAAAACAAATGACATTTTGGGCCTACTTTTCTCATGGTCGCTGCGCTCAGACCGAGCGAGCTACGGGATATCTCGTTGAACTCTGCACGGCCTAGAGATTATGTTTATGCCCTTGCCTGCTCTCTGTGTCTTTCAGCACCACACCTTTTCACTCCATCCTTGCTGTGTGTGTGTGTGTGTGTGAGAGCTTTTCTTTGACATCTGCTGGCGGAAATTACTGATTTACAGTTTAGGAGGGTTACCTAGTCACACATGTGAAGTTTTGGAAAGATGTGACTTTTTTAACCCTTCAAAACAGACAGTGTGACCCAATTAAAGGCACTTCCGGTTGGCACAGGAAGCTATAAGTAAACACATGTCTTTATTGACATAGCCACTTACAGAATCCTGAGTTTTAAGTCTTTAAGTTAAGAATTGACTGATCTACACAGGTTTGAATACAGTGATTTTCATAATGACAGGTTATGTGTTTCAAAACACTTTTAGGGTGAGCTAGCTTGATAGTTAACGTTTGCTTTAGTTTGCGCGCCAGCTCTGCAAATTCAAAAGGTGTGTGTGAAGGCTTCCAACAAAACTAATGACCTGCAGTGGATCAAACCATTGTGAGGCAAAGGGCGGGAGTCGCAATCTTTTGAAACTTAAAAACGCGCTATTAAGTGTCTATAATCAGCATAAGTGCTTTCATTGTGTTCATTGATGGGGTGATCCTGGAAATGAGTCACTAGTTCTGTGTGTAAATGGGCCCGTTTGATATTGTATAGAATGCTGTTTAAGTCTATTTTCTATTGTATACTGGGTTTCCCCAATGTAGTGTTTTTTGCTAAATGTGCAAGTGATTATATACATATATGACATTTGGAGTGTAGAGTGAAATGAAAGACAACCCCCCCTCTCCAAAAGTTGGGTCTGTGCTGTTGTGAGTTGAAAAGACTTGGATAAATTCATGATGAGAGGGGGTCAACTACCCCCTCTGCTGGGTAATCTAAGAAAGCAACTGGGGGAGGAAAGGGGGGAGTGTACAGGGGGTTGGGGGGAAAAGAAGGGTGTGGTGTGGGTCCAAATTGTGGGTAGAGCCTATTCTAAATTTAGCTGCTCACACCAATTCTTAAAAATGAGGTCTGCTGTGGTTGTTGTTCAGTGTATCAGGTCTGTTGTGTGGAATTCATCATGTGGTATCTCCAAGAGAAATGGGCCATGTGTGGTGATGTAACCGTTAATGACTTTGAGGTTCCGTTTTCGATCTGGTGAAAGGAGGTGTGAGTGGTTAATAATGGGGATGTAAATAATTGCATTAGGGAAAAAGTGACTCTTGCTTCCTTGTGCATTGATGCATTCTGTTTGATGTTTTGTATGGGTCATTATCCATATTGTTTATGCCCACCGAGAGAACCACTATGCATGCTGGTGTCTAAATGAACCTCTGTTTTCTCCAGGACCTTTTTGAAATGGTAAAATGTTGCTCCAGGGTAACTCTCCACTTGTATGGGTTATGGGTTATGAAATGGAGGGATTCTATTAACATTTGAGTCTCCCAAGACTAGTATTGGTTTATTTCCCTTCAAATTCCAATCTGCCACCTTGCCATTTGGTGTAATACTTAAAGGCCCGTAGATGTCCTCCTAGGATCATAAATTAAACTGAGGTAAGCTCCAAGTTGCCTCTTTTTCTGGGTGGCAGTGCAGAAGTCGATGTGGTGAGAGATTCATTCAACCATAGTGTTGTTAAATATGAACATAAACGCCATATTGTGCATTTAAATGGTTTCATTGTTTTGTTAAAGGAAAGGAAAAACCTAAAAGAGGAAGTGCCAAACTAAAACCAAACAAACCATAAATATATAGAGTAGAAATAAATTATGAATAAAACCATGTTCTTCTCCATCCATTTTCCTGTCTGTTAAAACCCATTTTCTAATACAGGCCATTTGGTGTTATTGTCTGTAGGTTCTGGATCCACTCCCGTGCTGCCCACAGGTCCAGAGGCCCACAGGTCCAGCCTATATGTGACTGTAACCCTGATATGGTAAGGTGAGTGATGGGGTGCTCCTGGAAGTGGGTTATGAGTAAATTGTAGGTTGATGTGGGCACTTGGCCAATGCAAGTTCAAAACAGACAGTGTGACCCAATTAAAGGCACTTCCGGTTGGCACAGGAAGCTATACGTAAACACATATCTTGCTTGGGGTATTCTCTTACAGAATCCTGAGTTTAAAGTCTTTATGTTAAAAATTGACTGATCTAGACAGGGTTGAATGCAGTCATTTTCACATTTGCAGGTTATGTACATCAAAATACCTTTTGGGTGAATTTAACCACTTCCGGATGCTCCAGGATGCTTAGATTCGACACAGGTAGACCTCATAGTGGTCTGATGGACTGTCATAGAAGACAGGTTCATAAGGCATTCATAACCCACATAGGCTTCAGGTTGAATTTAGAGGTGCAGGCAATGTATTCCTATGGGGAGAGAAGTCAATGCAAACTGTTTGAAGTAAACACCTTCTTTTAACTGCTAAGGGTTAATGCCACACGGCCAAGGTTAGGCTTGCACGGATCGGGAGGACCTCAGGAACGTACCTGAGGTCGAATTGTGCTTCTCACCCTAGCAGTTCTCTCACTGTCACCCAAAACAAATGACATTTTGGGCCTACTTTTCTCATGGTCGCTGCGCTCAGACCGAGCGAGCTACGGGATATCTCGTTGAACTCTGCACGGCCTAGAGATTATGTTTATGCCCTTGCCTGCTCTCTGTGTCTTTCAGCACCACACCTTTTCACTCCATCCTTGCTGTGTGTGTGTGTGTGTGTGAGAGCTTTTCTTTGACATCTGCTGGCGGAAATTACTGATTTACAGTTTAGGAGGGTTACCTAGTCACACATGTGAAGTTTTGGAAAGATGTGACTTTTTTAACCCTTCAAAACAGACAGTGTGACCCAATTAAAGGCACTTCCGGTTGGCACAGGAAGCTATAAGTAAACACATGTCTTTATTGACATAGCCACTTACAGAATCCTGAGTTTTAAGTCTTTAAGTTAAGAATTGACTGATCTACACAGGTTTGAATACAGTGATTTTCATAATGACAGGTTATGTGTTTCAAAACACTTTTAGGGTGAGCTAGCTTGATAGTTAACGTTTGCTTTAGTTTGCGCGCCAGCTCTGCAAATTCAGCAGGTGTGTGTGAAGGCTTCCACTGCAGGTCATTAGTTTTGTTGGATCAAACCATTGTGAGGCAAAGGGCGGGAGTCGCAATCTTTTGAAACTTAAAAACGCGCTATTAAGTGTCTATAATCAGCATAAGTGCTTTCATTGCGTTCATTCATATTATTGAAATTACATAGATATGTTTACAGTGATATATTGGGGGGGGAAATCATATTTTTCCCAGGATAGGGGGGTCGTGTCCCCCCCTGGGATTTCTGCCTATGCACGTGATATCTCCTCACTCACGTGGTTGTTTGAAGAACTGATTTGTGTTGTGAAGCAGAATTCACCAAGCGTTGGATTGTTCACCCACTAATAGGGAACGTGAGCTGGGTTTAGACCGTCGTGAGACAGGTTAGTTATAAATTATATATATATAAATTCAAAGATGAAGAAGGAGGGATGACTAGAAACGATTCAGTTGACCGTTTTATGTGTGGATTAATTGTCGGAGTAGAGGAATTTGTGTAATTCAGGTAAAAAAATAACGCAATGTTTATATCACAGGACAAATTAGCTAGCGGGTTAACTCGCTAAATTGCCATACATGTTTCATGCTTTTCGGCCTGTCCCCAATTTAATGCCATTGGTCACATATTTTGTTTTGATATTTTAACCTGCTGGTATGTTTATAATGAACTTTATCTGTCGAAAATGGAAATTGTGAGGTTTGAGGTCTTGTGGTGGCTTTACTACTTTGTCCCGCTCCGGGATGGTCTAGCAACCATCGCGTTTTTGTCCATTTGGGATCCTATGTATGCGGTAGATTTTTGCCGTGTTTGCGTCCACTTGGGAAATGGGAGATACGGGTCCGGAAACCTTTTTTTTTTTTTTTTTCTAGTGATTTGTTGACCGCTCGGTGTAATTGTAGGTCTCTTACGGTCCACTGCTTTTTGCCGCCCACTGGTCCACCCAGAACACGACTGTAATCCTGATATATTGAGGTAAGTGATGGGGTGATCCTGGAAATGAGTCACTAGTTCTGTGTGTAAATGGGCCCGTTTTATATTGTATAGAATGCTGTTTAAGTCTATTTTCTATTGTATACTGGGTTTCCCCAATGTAGTGTTTTTTGCTAAATGTGCAAGTGATTATATACATATATGACATTTGGAGTGTAGAGTGAAATGAAAGACAACCCCCCCTCTCCAAAAGTTGGGTCTGTGCTGTTGTGAGTTGAAAAGACTTGGATAAATTCATGATGAGAGGGGGTCAACTACCCCCTCTGCTGGGTAATCTAAGAAAGCAACTGGGGGAGGAAAGGGGGGAGTGTACAGGGGGTTGGGGGGAAAAGAAGGGTGTGGTGTGGGTCCAAATTGTGGGTAGAGCCTATTCTAAATTTAGCTGCTCACACCAATTCTTAAAAATGAGGTCTGCTGTGGTTGTTGTTCAGTGTATCAGGTCTGTTGTGTGGAATTCATCATGTGGTATCTCCAAGAGAAATGGGCCATGTGTGGTGATGTAACCGTTAATGACTTTGAGGTTCCGTTTTCGATCTGGTGAAAGGAGGTGTGAGTGGTTAATAATGGGGATGTAAATAATTGCATTAGGGAAAAAGTGACTCTTGCTTCCTTGTGCATTGATGCATTCTGTTTGATGTTTTGTATGGGTCATTATCCATATTGTTTATGCCCACCGAGAGAACCACTATGCATGCTGGTGTCTAAATGAACCTCTGTTTTCTCCAGGACCTTTTTGAAATGGTAAAATGTTGCTCCAGGGTAACTCTCCACTTGTATGGGTTATGGGTTATGAAATGGAGGGATTCTATTAACATTTGAGTCTCCCAAGACTAGTATTGGTTTATTTCCCTTCAAATTCCAATCTGCCACCTTGCCATTTGGTGTAATACTTAAAGGCCCGTAGATGTCCTCCTAGGATCATAAATTAAACTGAGGTAAGCTCCAAGTTGCCTCTTTTTCTGGGTGGCAGTGCAGAAGTCGATGTGGTGAGAGATTCATTCAACCATAGTGTTGTTAAATATGAACATAAACGCCATATTGTGCATTTAAATGGTTTCATTGTTTTGTTAAAGGAAAGGAAAAACCTAAAAGAGGAAGTGCCAAACTAAAACCAAACAAACCATAAATATATAGAGTAGAAATAAATTATGAATAAAACCATGTTCTTCTCCATCCATTTTCCTGTCTGTTAAAACCCATTTTCTAATACAGGCCATTTGGTGTTATTGTCTGTAGGTTCTGGATCCACTCCCGTGCTGCCCACAGGTCCAGAGGCCCACAGGTCCAGCCTATATGTGACTGTAACCCTGATATGGTAAGGTGAGTGATGGGGTGCTCCTGGAAGTGGGTTATGAGTAAATTGTAGGTTGATGTGGGCACTTGGCCAATGCAAGTTCAAAACAGACAGTGTGACCCAATTAAAGGC
Source organism: Oncorhynchus mykiss (assembly GCF_013265735.2). Taxonomy (NCBI): domain Eukaryota; kingdom Metazoa; phylum Chordata; class Actinopteri; order Salmoniformes; family Salmonidae; genus Oncorhynchus; species Oncorhynchus mykiss. The sequence goes on from NW_023494192.1 coordinate 25,886, forward strand.
ACTTCCGGTTGGCACAGGAAGCTATACGTAAACACATATCTTGCTTGGGGTATTCTCTTACAGAATCCTGAGTTTAAAGTCTTTATGTTAAAAATTGACTGATCTAGACAGGGTTGAATGCAGTCATTTTCACATTTGCAGGTTATGTACATCAAAATACCTTTTGGGTGAATTTAACCACTTCCGGATGCTCCAGGATGCTTAGATTCGACACAGGTAGACCTCATAGTGGTCTGATGGACTGTCATAGAAGACAGGTTCATAAGGCATTCATAACCCACATAGGCTTCAGGTTGAATTTAGAGGTGCAGGCAATGTATTCCTATGGGGAGAGAAGTCAATGCAAACTGTTTGAAGTAAACACCTTCTTTTAACTGCTAAGGGTTAATGCCACACGGCCAAGGTTAGGCTTGCACGGATCGGGAGGACCTCAGGAACGTACCTGAGGTCGAATTGTGCTTCTCACCCTAGCAGTTCTCTCACTGTCACCCAAAACAAATGACATTTTGGGCCTACTTTTCTCATGGTCGCTGCGCTCAGACCGAGCGAGCTACGGGATATCTCGTTGAACTCTGCACGGCCTAGAGATTATGTTTATGCCCTTGCCTGCTCTCTGTGTCTTTCAGCACCACACCTTTTCACTCCATCCTTGCTGTGTGTGTGTGTGTGTGTGAGAGCTTTTCTTTGACATCTGCTGGCGGAAATTACTGATTTACAGTTTAGGAGGGTTACCTAGTCACACATGTGAAGTTTTGGAAAGATGTGACTTTTTTAACCCTTCAAAACAGACAGTGTGACCCAATTAAAGGCACTTCCGGTTGGCACAGGAAGCTATAAGTAAACACATGTCTTTATTGACATAGCCACTTACAGAATCCTGAGTTTTAAGTCTTTAAGTTAAGAATTGACTGATCTACACAGGTTTGAATACAGTGATTTTCATAATGACAGGTTATGTGTTTCAAAACACTTTTAGGGTGAGCTAGCTTGATAGTTAACGTTTGCGCGCCAGCTCTGCAAATTCAGCAGGTGTGTGTGAAGGCTTCCAACAAAACGAATGACCTGCAGTGGATCAAACCATTGTGAGGCAAAGGGCGGGAGTCGCAATCTTTTGAAACTTAAAAACGCGCTATTAAGTGTCTATAATCAGCATAAGTGCTTTCATTGCGTTCATTGATGGGGTGATCCTGGAAATGAGTCACTAGTTCTGTGTGTAAATGGGCCCGTTTGATATTGTATAGAATGCTGTTTAAGTCTATTTTCTATTGTATACTGGGTTTCCCCAATGTAGTGTTTTTTGCTAAATGTGCAAGTGATTATATACATATATGACATTTGGAGTGTAGAGTGAAATGAAAGACAACCCCCCCTCTCCAAAAGTTGGGTCTGTGCTGTTGTGAGTTGAAAAGACTTGGATAAATTCATGATGAGAGGGGGTCAACTACCCCCTCTGCTGGGTAATCTAAGAAAGCAACTGGGGGAGGAAAGGGGGAGTGTACAGGGGGTTGGGGGGAAAAGAAGGGTGTGGTGTGGGTCCAAATTGTGGGTAGAGCCTATTCTAAATTTAGCTGCTCACACCAATTCTTAAAAATGAGGTCTGCTGTGGTTGTTGTTCAGTGTATCAGGTCTGTTGTGTGGAATTCATCATGTGGTATCTCCAAGAGAAATGGGCCATGTGTGGTGATGTAACCGTTAATGACTTTGAGGTTCCGTTTTCGATCTGGTGAAAGGAGGTGTGAGTGGTTAATAATGGGGATGTAAATAATTGCATTAGGGAAAAAGTGACTCTTGCTTCCTTGTGCATTGATGCATTCTGTTTGATGTTTTGTATGGGTCATTATCCATATTGTTTATGCCCACCGAGAGAACCACTATGCATGCTGGTGTCTAAATGAACCTCTGTTTTCTCCAGGACCTTTTTGAAATGGTAAAATGTTGCTCCAGGGTAACTCTCCACTTGTATGGGTTATGGGTTATGAAATGGAGGGATTCTATTAACATTTGAGTCTCCCAAGACTAGTATTGGTTTATTTCCCTTCAAATTCCAATCTGCCACCTTGCCATTTGGTGTAATACTTAAAGGCCCGTAGATGTCCTCCTAGGATCATAAATTAAACTGAGGTAAGCTCCAAGTTGCCTCTTTTTCTGGGTGGCAGTGCAGAAGTCGATGTGGTGAGAGATTCATTCAACCATAGTGTTGTTAAATATGAACATAAACGCCATATTGTGCATTTAAATGGTTTCATTGTTTTGTTAAAGGAAAGGAAAAACCTAAAAGAGGAAGTGCCAAACTAAAACCAAACAAACCATAAATATATAGAGTAGAAATAAATTATGAATAAAACCATGTTCTTCTCCATCCATTTTCCTGTCTGTTAAAACCCATTTTCTAATACAGGCCATTTGGTGTTATTGTCTGTAGGTTCTGGATCCACTCCCGTGCTGCCCACAGGTCCAGAGGCCCACAGGTCCAGCCTATATGTGACTGTAACCCTGATATGGTAAGGTGAGTGATGGGGTGCTCCTGGAAGTGGGTTATGAGTAAATTGTAGGTTGATGTGGGCACTTGGCCAATGCAAGTTCAAAACAGACAGTGTGACCCAATTAAAGGCACTTCCGGTTGGCACAGGAAGCTATACGTAAACACATATCTTGCTTGGGGTATTCTCTTACAGAATCCTGAGTTTAAAGTCTTTATGTTAAAAATTGACTGATCTAGACAGGGTTGAATGCAGTCATTTTCACATTTGCAGGTTATGTACATCAAAATACCTTTTGGGTGAATTTAACCACTTCCGGATGCTCCAGGATGCTTAGATTCGACACAGGTAGACCTCATAGTGGTCTGATGGACTGTCATAGAAGACAGGTTCATAAGGCATTCATAACCCACATAGGCTTCAGGTTGAATTTAGAGGTGCAGGCAATGTATTCCTATGGGGAGAGAAGTCAATGCAAACTGTTTGAAGTAAACACCTTCTTTTAACTGCTAAGGGTTAATGCCACACGGCCAAGGTTAGGCTTGCACGGATCGGGAGGACCTCAGGAACGTACCTGAGGTCGAATTGTGCTTCTCACCCTAGCAGTTCTCTCACTGTCACCCAAAACAAATGACATTTTGGGCCTACTTTTCTCATGGTCGCTGCGCTCAGACCGAGCGAGCTACGGGATATCTCGTTGAACTCTGCACGGCCTAGAGATTATGTTTATGCCCTTGCCTGCTCTCTGTGTCTTTCAGCACCACACCTTTTCACTCCATCCTTGCTGTGTGTGTGTGTGAGAGCTTTTCTTTGACATCTGCTGGCGGAAATTACTGATTTACAGTTTAGGAGGGTTACCTAGTCACACATGTGAAGTTTTGGAAAGATGTGACTTTTTTAACCCTTCAAAACAGACAGTGTGACCCAATTAAAGGCACTTCCGGTTGGCACAGGAAGCTATAAGTAAACACATGTCTTTATTGACATAGCCACTTACAGAATCCTGAGTTTTAAGTCTTTAAGTTAAGAATTGACTGATCTACACAGGTTTGAATACAGTGATTTTCATAATGACAGGTTATGTGTTTCAAAACACTTTTAGGGTGAGCTAGCTTGATAGTTAACGTTTGCTTTAGTTTGCGTGCCAGCTCTGCAAATTCAGCAGGTGTGTGTGAAGGCTTCCAACAAAACGAATGACCTGCAGTGGATCAAACCATTGTGAGGCAAAGGGCGGGAGTCGCAATCTTTTGAAACTTAAAAACGCGCTATTAAGTGTCTATAATCAGCATAAGTGCTTTCATTGCGTTCATTGATGGGGTGATCCTGGAAATGAGTCACTAGTTCTGTGTGTAAATGGGCCCGTTTGATATTGTATAGAATGCTGTTTAAGTCTATTTTCTATTGTATACTGGGTTTCCCCAATGTAGTGTTTTTTGCTAAATGTGCAAGTGATTACATACATATATGACATTTGGAGTGTAGAGTGAAATGAAAGACAACCCCCCCTCTCCAAAAGTTGGGTCTGTGCTGTTGTGAGTTGAAAAGACTTGGATAAATTCATGATGAGAGGGGGTCAACTACCCCCTCTGCTGGGTAATCTAAGAAAGCAACTGGGGGAGGAAAGGGGGAGTGTACAGGGGGTTGGGGGGAAAAGAAGGGTGTGGTGTGGGTCCAAATTGTGGGTAGAGCCTATTCTAAATTTAGCTGCTCACACCAATTCTTAAAAATGAGGTCTGCTGTGGTTGTTGTTCAGTGTATCAGGTCTGTTGTGTGGAATTCATCATGTGGTATCTCCAAGAGAAATGGGCCATGTGTTGTGATGTAACCGTTAATGACTTTGAGGTTCCGTTTTCGATCTGGTGAAAGGAGGTGTGAGTGGTTAATAATGGGGATGTAAATAATTGCATTAGGGAAAAAGTGACTCTTGCTTCCTTGTGCATTGATGCATTCTGTTTGATGTTTTGTATGGGTCATTATCCATATTGTTTATGCCCACCGAGAGAACCACTATGCATGCTGGTGTCTAAATGAACCTCTGTTTTCTCCAGGACCTTTTTGAAATGGTAAAATGTTGCTCCAGGGTAACTCTCCACTTGTATGGGTTATGGGTTATGAAATGGAGGGATTCTATTAACATTTGAGTCTCCCAAGACTAGTATTGGTTTATTTCCCTTAAAATTCCAATCTGCCACCTTGCCATTTGGTGTAATACTTAAAGGCCCGTAGATGTCCTCCTAGGATCATAAATTAAACTGAGGTAAGCTCCAAGTTGCCTCTTTTTCTGGGTGGCAGTGCAGAAGTCGATGTGGTGAGAGATTCATTCAACCATAGTGTTGTTAAATATGAACATAAACGCCATATTGTGCATTTAAATGGTTTCATTGTTTTGTTAAAGGAAAGGAAAAACCTAAAAGAGGAAGTGCCAAACTAAAACCAAACAAACCATAAATATATAGAGTAGAAATAAATTATGAATAAAACCATGTTCTTCTCCATCCATTTTCCTGTCTGTTAAAACCCATTTTCTAATACAGGCCATTTGGTGTTATTGTCTGTAGGTTCTGGATCCACTCCCGTGCTGCCCACAGGTCCAGAGGCCCACAGGTCCAGCCTATATGTGACTGTAACCCTGATATGGTAAGGTGAGTGATGGGGTGCTCCTGGAAGTGGGTTATGAGTAAATTGTAGGTTGATGTGGGCACTTGGCCAATGCAAGTTCAAAACAGACAGTGTGACCCAATTAAAGGCACTTCCGGTTGGCACAGGAAGCTATACGTAAACACATATCTTGCTTGGGGTATTCTCTTACAGAATCCTGAGTTTAAAGTCTTTATGTTAAAAATTGACTGATCTAGACAGGGTTGAATGCAGTCATTTTCACATTTGCAGGTTATGTACATCAAAATACCTTTTGGGTGAATTTAACCACTTCCGGATGCTTAGATTCGACACAGGTAGACCTCATAGTGGTCTGATGGACTGTCATAGAAGACAGGTTCATAAGGCATTCATAACCCACATAGGCTTCAGGTTGAATTTAGAGGTGCAGGCAATGTATTCCTATGGGGAGAGAAGTCAATGCAAACTGTTTGAAGTAAACACCTTCTTTTAACTGCTAAGGGTTAATGCCACACGGCCAAGGTTAGGCTTGCACGGATCGGGAGGACCTCAGGAACGTACCTGAGGTCGAATTGTGCTTCTCACCCTAGCAGTTCTCTCACTGTCACCCAAAACAAATGACATTTTGGGCCTACTTTTCTCATGGTCGCTGCGCTCAGACCGAGCGAGCTACGGGATATCTCGTTGAACTCTGCACGGCCTAGAGATTATGTTTATGCCCTTGCCTGCTCTCTGTGTCTTTCAGCACCACACCTTTTCACTCCATCCTTGCTGTGTGTGTGTGTGTGTGTGAGAGCTTTTCTTTGACATCTGCTGGCGGAAATTACTGATTTACAGTTTAGGAGGGTTACCTAGTCACACATGTGAAGTTTTGGAAAGATGTGACTTTTTTAACCCTTCAAAACAGACAGTGTGACCCAATTAAAGGCACTTCCGGTTGGCACAGGAAGCTATAAGTAAACACATGTCTTTATTGACATAGCCACTTACAGAATCCTGAGTTTTAAGTCTTTAAGTTAAGAATTGACTGATCTACACAGGTTTGAATACAGTGATTTTCATAATGACAGGTTATGTGTTTCAAAACACTTTTAGGGTGAGCTAGCTTGATAGTTAACGTTTGCTTTAGTTTGCGCGCCAGCTCTGCAAATTCAGCAGGTGTGTGTGAAGGCTTCCAACAAAACGAATGACCTGCAGTGGATCAAACCATTGTGAGGCAAAGGGCGGGAGTCGCAATCTTTTGAAACTTAAAAACGCGCTATTAAGTGTCTATAATCAGCATAAGTGCTTTCATTGCGTTCATTGATGGGGTGATCCTGGAAATGAGTCACTAGTTCTGTGTGTAAATGGGCCCGTTTGATATTGTATAGAATGCTGTTTAAGTCTATTTTCTATTGTATACTGGGTTTCCCCAATGTAGTGTTTTTTGCTAAATGTGCAAGTGATTATATACATATATGACATTTGGAGTGTAGAGTGAAATGAAAGACAACCCCCCCTCTCCAAAAGTTGGGTCTGTGCTGTTGTGAGTTGAAAAGACTTGGATAAATTCATGATGAGAGGGGGTCAACTACCCCCTCTGCTGGGTAATCTAAGAAAGCAACTGGGGGAGGAAAGGGGGAGTGTACAGGGGGTTGGGGGGAAAAGAAGGGTGTGGTGTGGGTCCAAATTGTGGGTAGAGCCTATTCTAAATTTAGCTGCTCACACCAATTCTTAAAAATGAGGTCTGCTGTGGTTGTTGTTCAGTGTATCAGGTCTGTTGTGTGGAATTCATCATGTGGTATCTCCAAGAGAAATGGGCCATGTGTGGTGATGTAACCGTTAATGACTTTGAGGTTCCGTTTTCGATCTGGTGAAAGGAGGTGTGAGTGGTTAATAATGGGGATGTAAATAATTGCATTAGGGAAAAAGTGACTCTTGCTTCCTTGTGCATTGATGCATTCTGTTTGATGTTTTGTATGGGTCATTATCCATATTGTTTATGCCCACCGAGAGAACCACTATGCATGCTGGTGTCTAAATGAACCTCTGTTTTCTCCAGGACCTTTTTGAAATGGTAAAATGTTGCTCCAGGGTAACTCTCCACTTGTATGGGTTATGGGTTATGAAATGGAGGGATTCTATTAACATTTGAGTCTCCCAAGACTAGTATTGGTTTATTTCCCTTAAAATTCCAATCTGCCACCTTGCCATTTGGTGTAATACTTAAAGGCCCGTAGATGTCCTCCTAGGATCATAAATTAAACTGAGGTAAGCTCCAAGTTGCCTCTTTTTCTGGGTGGCAGTGCAGAAGTCGATGTGGTGAGAGATTCATTCAACCATAGTGTTGTTAAATATGAACATAAACGCCATATTGTGCATTTAAATGGTTTCATTGTTTTGTTAAAGGAAAGGAAAAACCTAAAAGAGGAAGTGCCAAACTAAAACCAAACAAACCATAAATATATAGAGTAGAAATAAATTATGAATAAAACCATGTTCTTCTCCATCCATTTTCCTGTCTGTTAAAACCCATTTTCTAATACAGGCCATTTGGTGTTATTGTCTGTAGGTTCTGGATCCACTCCCGTGCTGCCCACAGGTCCAGAGGCCCACAGGTCCAGCCTATATGTGACTGTAACCCTGATATGGTAAGGTGAGTGATGGGGTGCTCCTGGAAGTGGGTTATGAGTAAATTGTAGGTTGATGTGGGCACTTGGCCAATGCAAGTTCAAAACAGACAGTGTGACCCAATTAAAGGCACTTCCGGTTGGCACAGGAAGCTATACGTAAACACATATCTTGCTTGGGGTATTCTCTTACAGAATCCTGAGTTTAAAGTCTTTATGTTAAAAATTGACTGATCTAGACAGGGTTGAATGCAGTCATTTTCACATTTGCAGGTTATGTACATCAAAATACCTTTTGGGTGAATTTAACCACTTCCGGATGCTTAGATTCGACACAGGTAGACCTCATAGTGGTCTGATGGACTGTCATAGAAGACAGGTTCATAAGGCATTCATAACCCACATAGGCTTCAGGTTGAATTTAGAGGTGCAGGCAATGTATTCCTATGGGGAGAGAAGTCAATGCAAACTGTTTGAAGTAAACACCTTCTTTTAACTGCTAAGGGTTAATGCCACACGGCCAAGGTTAGGCTTGCACGGATCGGGAGGACCTCAGGAACGTACCTGAGGTCGAATTGTGCTTCTCACCCTAGCAGTTCTCTCACTGTCACCCAAAACAAATGACATTTTGGGCCTACTTTTCTCATGGTCGCTGCGCTCAGACCGAGCGAGCTACGGGATATCTCGTTGAACTCTGCACGGCCTAGAGATTATGTTTATGCCCTTGCCTGCTCTCTGTGTCTTTCAGCACCACACCTTTTCACTCCATCCTTGCTGTGTGTGTGTGTGTGTGTGAGAGCTTTTCTTTGACATCTGCTGGCGGAAATTACTGATTTACAGTTTAGGAGGGTTACCTAGTCACACATGTGAAGTTTTGGAAAGATGTGACTTTTTTAACCCTTCAAAACAGACAGTGTGACCCAATTAAAGGCACTTCCGGTTGGCACAGGAAGCTATAAGTAAACACATGTCTTTATTGACATAGCCACTTACAGAATCCTGAGTTTTAAGTCTTTAAGTTAAGAATTGACTGATCTACACAGGTTTGAATACAGTGATTTTCATAATGACAGGTTATGTGTTTCAAAACACTTTTAGGGTGAGCTAGCTTGATAGTTAACGTTTGCTTTAGTTTGCGCGCCAGCTCTGCAAATTCAGCAGGTGTGTGTGAAGGCTTCCAACAAAACGAATGACCTGCAGTGGATCAAACCATTGTGAGGCAAAGGGCGGGAGTCGCAATCTTTTGAAACTTAAAAACGCGCTATTAAGTGTCTATAATCAGCATAAGTGCTTTCATTGCGTTCATTGATGGGGTGATCCTGGAAATGAGTCACTAGTTCTGTGTGTAAATGGGCCCGTTTGATATTGTATAGAATGCTGTTTAAGTCTATTTTCTATTGTATACTGGGTTTCCCCAATGTAGTGTTTTTTGCTAAATGTGCAAGTGATTATATACATATATGACATTTGGAGTGTAGAGTGAAATGAAAGACAACCCCCCCTCTCCAAAAGTTGGGTCTGTGCTGTTGTGAGTTGAAAAGACTTGGATAAATTCATGATGAGAGGGGGTCAACTACCCCCTCTGCTGGGTAATCTAAGAAAGCAACTGGGGGAGGAAAGGGGGAGTGTACAGGGGGTTGGGGGGAAAAGAAGGGTGTGGTGTGGGTCCAAATTGTGGGTAGAGCCTATTCTAAATTTAGCTGCTCACACCAATTCTTAAAAATGAGGTCTGCTGTGGTTGTTGTTCAGTGTATCAGGTCTGTTGTGTGGAATTCATCATGTGGTATCTCCAAGAGAAATGGGCCATGTGTGGTGATGTAACCGTTAATGACTTTGAGGTTCCGTTTTCGATCTGGTGAAAGGAGGTGTGAGTGGTTAATAATGGGGATGTAAATAATTGCATTAGGGAAAAAGTGACTCTTGCTTCCTTGTGCATTGATGCATTCTGTTTGATGTTTTGTATGGGTCATTATCCATATTGTTTATGCCCACCGAGAGAACCACTATGCATGCTGGTGTCTAAATGAACCTCTGTTTTCTCCAGGACCTTTTTGAAATGGTAAAATGTTGCTCCAGGGTAACTCTCCACTTGTATGGGTTATGGGTTATGAAATGGAGGGATTCTATTAACATTTGAGTCTCCCAAGACTAGTATTGGTTTATTTCCCTTCAAATTCCAATCTGCCACCTTGCCATTTGGTGTAATACTTAAAGGCCCGTAGATGTCCTCCTAGGATCATAAATTAAACTGAGGTAAGCTCCAAGTTGCCTCTTTTTCTGGGTGGCAGTGCAGAAGTCGATGTGGTGAGAGATTCATTCAACCATAGTGTTGTTAAATATGAACATAAACGCCATATTGTGCATTTAAATGGTTTCATTGTTTTGTTAAAGGAAAGGAAAAACCTAAAAGAGGAAGTGCCAAACTAAAACCAAACAAACCATAAATATATAGAGTAGAAATAAATTATGAATAAAACCATGTTCTTCTCCATCCATTTTCCTGTCTGTTAAAACCCATTTTCTAATACAGGCCATTTGGTGTTATTGTCTGTAGGTTCTGGATCCACTCCCGTGCTGCCCACAGGTCCAGAGGCCCACAGGTCCAGCCTATATGTGACTGTAACCCTGATATGGTAAGGTGAGTGATGGGGTGCTCCTGGAAGTGGGTTATGAGTAAATTGTAGGTTGATGTGGGCACTTGGCCAATGCAAGTTCAAAACAGACAGTGTGACCCAATTAAAGGCACTTCCGGTTGGCACAGGAAGCTATACGTAAACACATATCTTGCTTGGGGTATTCTCTTACAGAATCCTGAGTTTAAAGTCTTTATGTTAAAAATTGACTGATCTAGACAGGGTTGAATGCAGTCATTTTCACATTTGCAGGTTATGTGCATCAAAATACCTTTTGGGTGAATTTAACCTCTTCCGGATGCTCCAGGATGCTTAGATTCGACACAGGTAGACCTCATAGTGGTCTGATGGACTGTCATAGAAGACAGGTTCATAAGGCATTCATAACCCACATAGGCTTCAGGTTGAATTTAGAGGTGCAGGCAATGTATTCCTATGGGGAGAGAAGTCAATGCAAACTGTTTGAAGTAAACACCTTCTTTTAACTGCTAAGGGTTAATGCCACACGGCCAAGGTTAGGCTTGCACGGATCGGGAGGACCTCAGGAACGTACCTGAGGTCGAATTGTGCTTCTCACCCTAGCAGTTCTCTCACTGTCACCCAAAACAAATGACATTTTGGGCCTACTTTTCTCATGGTCGCTGCGCTCAGACCGAGCGAGCTACGGGATATCTCGTTGAACTCTGCACGGCCTAGAGATTATGTTTATGCCCTTGCCTGCTCTCTGTGTCTTTCAGCACCACACCTTTTCACTCCATCCTTGCTGTGTGTGTGTGAGAGCTTTTCTTTGACATCTGCTGGCGGAAATTACTGATTTACAGTTTAGGAGGGTTACCTAGTCACACATGTGAAGTTTTGGAAAGATGTGACTTTTTTAACCCTTCAAAACAGACAGTGTGACCCAATTAAAGGCACTTCCGGTTGGCACAGGAAGCTATAAGTAAACACATGTCTTTATTGACATAGCCACTTACAGAATCCTGAGTTTTAAGTCTTTAAGTTAAGAATTGACTGATCTACACAGGTTTGAATACAGTGATTTTCATAATGACAGGTTATGTGTTTCAAAACACTTTTAGGGTGAGCTAGCTTGATAGTTAACGTTTGCTTTAGTTTGCGTGCCAGCTCTGCAAATTCAGCAGGTGTGTGTGAAGGCTTCCAACAAAACGAATGACCTGCAGTGGATCAAACCATTGTGAGGCAAAGGGCGGGAGTCGCAATCTTTTGAAACTTAAAAACGCGCTATTAAGTGTCTATAATCAGCATAAGTGCTTTCATTGCGTTCATTGATGGGGTGATCCTGGAAATGAGTCACTAGTTCTGTGTGTAAATGGGCCCGTTTGATATTGTATAGAATGCTGTTTAAGTCTATTTTCTATTGTATACTGGGTTTCCCCAATGTAGTGTTTTTTGCTAAATGTGCAAGTGATTATATACATATATGACATTTGGAGTGTAGAGTGAAATGAAAGACAACCCCCCTTCTCCAAAAGTTGGGTCTGTGCTGTTGTGAGTTGAAAAGACTTGGATAAATTCATGATGAGAGGGGGTCAACTACCCCCTCTGCTGGGTAATCTAAGAAAGCAACTGGGGGAGGAAAGGGGGAGTGTACAGGGGGTTGGGGGGAAAAGAAGGGTGTGGTGTGGGTCCAAATTGTGGGTAGAGCCTATTCTAAATTTAGCTGCTCACACCAATTCTTAAAAATGAGGTCTGCTGTGGTTGTTGTTCAGTGTATCAGGTCTGTTGTGTGGAATTCATCATGTGGTATCTCCAAGAGAAATGGGCCATGTGTGGTGATGTAACCGTTAATGACTTTGAGGTTCCGTTTTCGATCTGGTGAAAGGAGGTGTGAGTGGTTAATAATGGGGATGTAAATAATTGCATTAGGGAAAAAGTGACTCTTGCTTCCTTGTGCATTGATGCATTCTGTTTGATGTTTTGTATGGGTCATTATCCATATTGTTTATGCCCACCGAGAGAACCACTATGCATGCTGGTGTCTAAATGAACCTCTGTTTTCTCCAGGACCTTTTTGAAATGGTAAAATGTTGCTCCAGGGTAACTCTCCACTTGTATGGGTTATGGGTTATGAAATGGAGGGATTCTATTAACATTTGAGTCTCCCAAGACTAGTATTGGTTTATTTCCCTTCAAATTCCAATCTGCCACCTTGCCATTTGGTGTAATACTTAAAGGCCCGTAGATGTCCTCCTAGGATCATAAATTAAACTGAGGTAAGCTCCAAGTTGCCTCTTTTTCTGGGTGGCAGTGCAGAAGTCGATGTGGTGAGAGATTCATTCAACCATAGTGTTGTTAAATATGAACATAAACGCCATATTGTGCATTTAAATGGTTTCATTGTTTTGTTAAAGGAAAGGAAAAACCTAAAAGAGGAAGTGCCAAACTAAAACCAAACAAACCATAAATATATAGAGTAGAAATAAATTATGAATAAAACCATGTTCTTCTCCATCCATTTTCCTGTCTGTTAAAACCCATTTTCTAATACAGGCCATTTGGTGTTATTGTCTGTAGGTTCTGGATCCACTCCCGTGCTGCCCACAGGTCCAGAGGCCCACAGGTCCAGCCTATATGTGACTGTAACCCTGATATGGTAAGGTGAGTGATGGGGTGCTCCTGGAAGTGGGTTATGAGTAAATTGTAGGTTGATGTGGGCACTTGGCCAATGCAAGTTCAAAACAGACAGTGTGACCCAATTAAAGGCACTTCCGGTTGGCACAGGAAGCTATACGTAAACACATATCTTGCTTGGGGTATTCTCTTACAGAATCCTGAGTTTAAAGTCTTTATGTTAAAAATTGACTGATCTAGACAGGGTTGAATGCAGTCATTTTCACATTTGCAGGTTATGTGCATCAAAATACCTTTTGGGTGAATTTAACCTCTTCCGGATGCTCCAGGATGCTTAGATTCGACACAGGTAGACCTCATAGTGGTCTGATGGACTGTCATAGAAGACAGGTTCATAAGGCATTCATAACCCACATAGGCTTCAGGTTGAATTTAGAGGTGCAGGCAATGTATTCCTATGGGGAGAGAAGTCAATGCAAACTGTTTGAAGTAAACACCTTCTTTTAACTGCTAAGGGTTAATGCCACACGGCCAAGGTTAGGCTTGCACGGATCGGGAGGACCTCAGGAACGTACCTGAGGTCGAATTGTGCTTCTCACCCTAGCAGTTCTCTCACTGTCACCCAAAACAAATGACATTTTGGGCCTACTTTTCTCATGGTCGCTGCGCTCAGACCGAGCGAGCTACGGGATATCTCGTTGAACTCTGCACGGCCTAGAGATTATGTTTATGCCCTTGCCTGCTCTCTGTGTCTTTCAGCACCACACCTTTTCACTCCATCCTTGCTGTGTGTGTGTGTGTGAGAGCTTTTCTTTGACATCTGCTGGCGGAAATTACTGATTTACAGTTTAGGAGGGTTACCTAGTCACACGTGAAGTTTTGGAAAGATGTGACTTTTTTAACCCTTCAAAACAGACAGTGTGACCCAATTAAAGGCACTTCCGGTTGGCACAGGAAGCTATAAGTAAACACATGTCTTTATTGACATAGCCACTTACAGAATCCTGAGTTTTAAGTCTTTAAGTTAAGAATTGACTGATCTACACAGGTTTGAATACAGTGATTTTCATAATGACAGGTTATGTGTTTCAAAACACTTTTAGGGTGAGCTAGCTTGATAGTTAACGTTTGCGCGCCAGCTCTGCAAATTCAGCAGGTGTGTGTGAAGGCTTCCAACAAAACGAATGACCTGCAGTGGATCAAACCATTGTGAGGCAAAGGGCGGGAGTCGCAATCTTTTGAAACTTAAAAACGCGCTATTAAGTGTCTATAATCAGCATAAGTGCTTTCATTGCGTTCATTGATGGGGTGATCCTGGAAATGAGTCACTAGTTCTGTGTGTAAATGGGCCCGTTTGATATTGTATAGAATGCTGTTTAAGTCTATTTTCTATTGTATACTGGGTTTCCCCAATGTAGTGTTTTTTGCTAAATGTGCAAGTGATTATATACATATATGACATTTGGAGTGTAGAGTGAAATGAAAGACAACCCCCCCTCTCCAAAAGTTGGGTCTGTGCTGTTGTGAGTTGAAAAGACTTGGATAAATTCATGATGAGAGGGGGTCAACTACCCCCTCTGCTGGGTAATCTAAGAAAGCAACTGGGGGAGGAAAGGGGGAGTGTACAGGGGGTTGGGGGGAAAAGAAGGGTGTGGTGTGGGTCCAAATTGTGGGTAGAGCCTATTCTAAATTTAGCTGCTCACACCAATTCTTAAAAATGAGGTCTGCTGTGGTTGTTGTTCAGTGTATCAGGTCTGTTGTGTGGAATTCATCATGTGGTATCTCCAAGAGAAATGGGCCATGTGTGGTGATGTAACCGTTAATGACTTTGAGGTTCCGTTTTCGATCTGGTGAAAGGAGGTGTGAGTGGTTAATAATGGGGATGTAAATAATTGCATTAGGGAAAAAGTGACTCTTGCTTCCTTGTGCATTGATGCATTCTGTTTGATGTTTTGTATGGGTCATTATCCATATTGTTTATGCCCACCGAGAGAACCACTATGCATGCTGGTGTCTAAATGAACCTCTGTTTTCTCCAGGACCTTTTTGAAATGGTAAAATGTTGCTCCAGGGTAACTCTCCACTTGTATGGGTTATGGGTTATGAAATGGAGGGATTCTATTAACATTTGAGTCTCCCAAGACTAGTATTGGTTTATGTCCCTTAAAATTCCAATCTGCCACCTTGCCATTTGGTGTAATACTTAAAGGCCCGTAGATGTCCTCCTAGGATCATAAATTAAACTGAGGTAAGCTCCAAGTTGCCTCTTTTTCTGGGTGGCAGTGCAGAAGTCGATGTGGTGAGAGATTCATTCAACCATAGTGTTGTTAAATATGAACATAAACGCCATATTGTGCATTTAAATGGTTTCATTGTTTTGTTAAAGGAAAGGAAAAACCTAAAAGAGGAAGTGCCAAACTAAAACCAAACAAACCATAAATATATAGAGTAGAAATAAATTATGAATAAAACCATGTTCTTCTCCATCCATTTTCCTGTCTGTTAAAACCCATTTTCTAATACAGGCCATTTGGTGTTATTGTCTGTAGGTTCTGGATCCACTCCCGTGCTGCCCACAGGTCCAGAGGCCCACAGGTCCAGACTATATGTGACTGTAACCCTGATATGGTAAGGTGAGTGATGGGGTGCTCCTGGAAGTGGGTTATGAGTAAATTGTAGGTTGATGTGGGCACTTGGCCAATGCAAGTTCAAAACAGACAGTGTGACCCAATTAAAGGCACTTCCGGTTGGCACAGGAAGCTATACGTAAACACATATCTTGCTTGGGGTATTCTCTTACAGAATCCTGAGTTTAAAGTCTTTATGTTAAAAATTGACTGATCTAGACAGGGTTGAATGCAGTCATTTTCACATTTGCAGGTTATGTACATCAAAATACCTTTTGGGTGAATTTAACCACTTCCGGATGCTCCAGGATGCTTAGATTCGACACAGGTAGACCTCATAGTGGTCTGATGGACTGTCATAGAAGACAGGTTCATAAGGCATTCATAACCCACATAGGCTTCAGGTTGAATTTAGAGGTGCGGGCAATGTATTCCTATGGGGAGAGAAGTCCATGCAAACTGTTTGAAGTAAACACCTTCTTTTAACTGCTAAGGGTTAATGCCACACGGCCAAGGTTAGGCTTGCACGGATCGGGAGGACCTCAGGAACGTACCTGAGGTCGAATTGTGCTTCTCACCCTAGCAGTTCTCTCACTGTCACCCAAAACAAATGACATTTTGGGCCTACTTTTCTCATGGTCGCTGCGCTCAGACCGAGCGAGCTACGGGATATCTCGTTGAACTCTGCACAGCCTAGAGATTATGTTTATGCCCTTGCCTGCTCTCTGTGTCTTTCAGCACCACACCTTTTCACTCCATCCTTGCTGTGTGTGTGTGTGTGTGTGAGAGCTTTTCTTTGACATCTGCTGGCGGAAATTACTGATTTACAGTTTAGGAGGGTTACCTAGTCACACATGTGAAGTTTTGGAAAGATGTGACTTTTTTAACCCTTCAAAACAGACAGTGTGACCCAATTAAAGGCACTTCCGGTTGGCACAGGAAGCTATAAGTAAACACATGTCTTTATTGACATAGCCACTTACAGAATCCTGAGTTTTAAGTCTTTAAGTTAAGAATTGACTGATCTACACAGGTTTGAATACAGTGATTTTCATAATGACAGGTTATGTGTTTCAAAACACTTTTAGGGTGAGCTAGCTTGATAGTTAACGTTTGCTTTAGTTTGCGCGCCAGCTCTGCAAATTCAGCAGGTGTGTGTGTGAAGGCTTCCAACAAAACTAATGACCTGCAGTGGATCAAACCATTGTGAGGCAAAGGGCGGGAGTCGCAATCTTTTGAAACTTAAAAACGCGCTATTAAGTGTCTATAATCAGCATAAGTGCTTTCATTGCGTTCATTCATATTATTGAAATTACATAGATATGTTTACAGTGATATATTGGGGGGGGAAATCATATTTTTCCCAGGATAGGGGGGTCGTGTCCCCCCCTGGGATTTCTGCCTATGCACGTGATATCTCCTCACTCACGTGGTTGATTGAAGAACTGATTTGTGTTGATGGCAATTACCATATAAATTCAAAGATGAAGAAGGAGGGATGACTAGAAACGATTCAGTTGACCGTTTTATGTGTGGATTAATTGTCGGAGTAGAGGAATTTGTGTAATTCAGGTAAAAAAATAACGCAATGTTTATATCACAGGACAAATTAGCTAGCGGGTTAACTCGCTAAATTGCCATACATGTTTCATGCTTTTCGGCCTGTCCCCAATTTAATGCCATTGGTCACATATTTTGTTTTGATATTTTAACCTGCTGGTATGTTTATAATGAACGTTATCTGTCGAAAATGGAAATTGTGAGGTTTGAGGTCTTGTGGTGGCTTACTACTTTGTCCCGCTCCGGGATGGTCTAGCAACCATCGCATTTTTGTCCATTTGGGATCCTGTGTATAGGTTAGATTTTTGCCGTGTTTGCGTCCACTTGGGAAATGGGAGATACGGGTCCGGAAACCTTTTTTTTTTTTTTTTTTCTAGTGATTTGTTGACCGCTCGGTGTAATTGTAGGTCTCTTACGGTCCACTGCTTTTTGCCGCCCACTGGTCCACCCAGAACACGACTGTAATCCTGATATATTGAGGTAAGTGATGGGGTGATCCTGGAAATGAGTCACTAGTTCTGTGTGTAAATGGGCCCGTTTGATATTGTATAGAATGCTGTTTAAGTCTATTTTCTATTGTATACTGGGTTTCCCCAATGTAGTGTTTTTTGCTAAATGTGCAAGTGATTATATACATATATGACATTTGGAGTGTAGAGTGAAATGAAAGACAACCCCCCCTCTCCAAAAGTTGGGTCTGTGCTGTTGTGAGTTGAAAAGACTTGGATAAATTCATGATGAGAGGGGGTCAACTACCCCCTCTGCTGGGTAATCTAAGAAAGCAACTGGGGGAGGAAAGGGGGGAGTGTACAGGGGGTTGGGGGGAAAAGAAGGGTGTGGTGTGGGTCCAAATTGTGGGTAGAGCCTATTCTAAATTTAGCTGCTCACACCAATTCTTAAAAATGAGGTCTGCTGTGGTTGTTGTTCAGTGTATCAGGTCTGTTGTGTGGAATTCATCATGTGGTATCTCCAAGAGAAATGGGCCATGTGTGGTGATGTAACCGTTAATGACTTTGAGGTTCCGTTTTCGATCTGGTGAAAGGAGGTGTGAGTGGTTAATAATGGGGATGTAAATAATTGCATTAGGGAAAAAGTGACTCTTGCTTCCTTGTGCATTGATGCATTCTGTTTGATGTTTTGTATGGGTCATTATCCATATTGTTTATGCCCACCGAGAGAACCACTATGCATGCTGGTGTCTAAATGAACCTCTGTTTTCTCCAGGACCTTTTTGAAATGGTAAAATGTTGCTCCAGGGTAACTCTCCACTTGTATGGGTTATGGGTTATGAAATGGAGGGATTCTATTAACATTTGAGTCTCCCAAGACTAGTATTGGTTTATTTCCCTTAAAATTCCAATCTGCCACCTTGCCATTTGGTGTAATACTTAAAGGCCCGTAGATGTCCTCCTAGGATCATAAATTAAACTGAGGTAAGCTCCAAGTTGCCTCTTTTTCTGGGTGGCAGTGCAGAAGTCGATGTGGTGAGAGATTCATTCAACCATAGTGTTGTTAAATATGAACATAAACGCCATATTGTGCATTTAAATGGTTTCATTGTTTTGTTAAAGGAAAGGAAAAACCTAAAAGAGGAAGTGCCAAACTAAAACCAAACAAACCATAAATATATAGAGTAGAAATAAATTATGAATAAAACCATGTTCTTCTCCATCCATTTTCCTGTCTGTTAAAACCCATTTTCTAATACAGGCCATTTGGTGTTATTGTCTGTAGGTTCTGGATCCACTCCCGTGCTGCCCACAGGTCCAGAGGCCCACAGGTCCAGCCTATATGTGACTGTAACCCTGATATGGTAAGGTGAGTGATGGGGTGCTCCTGGAAGTGGGTTATGAGTAAATTGTAGGTTGATGTGGGCACTTGGCCAATGCAAGTTCAAAACAGACAGTGTGACCCAATTAAAGGCACTTCCGGTTGGCACAGGAAGCTATACGTAAACACATATCTTGCTTGGGGTATTCTCTTACAGAATCCTGAGTTTAAAGTCTTTATGTTAAAAATTGACTGATCTAGACAGGGTTGAATGCAGTCATTTTCACATTTGCAGGTTATGTACATCAAAATACCTTTTGGGTGAATTTAACCACTTCCGGATGCTCCAGGATGCTTAGATTCGACACAGGTAGACCTCATAGTGGTCTGATGGACTGTCATAGAAGACAGGTTCATAAGGCATTCATAACCCACATAGGCTTCAGGTTGAATTTAGAGGTGCAGGCAATGTATTCCTATGGGGAGAGAAGTCAATGCAAACTGTTTGAAGTAAACACCTTCTTTTAACTGCTAAGGGTTAATGCCACACGGCCAAGGTTAGGCTTGCACGGATCGGGAGGACCTCAGGAACGTACCTGAGGTCGAATTGTGCTTCTCACCCTAGCAGTTCTCTCACTGTCACCCAAAACAAATGACATTTTGGGCCTACTTTTCTCATGGTCGCTGCGCTCAGACCGAGCGAGCTACGGGATATCTCGTTGAACTCTGCACGGCCTAGAGATTATGTTTATGCCCTTGCCTGCTCTCTGTGTATTTCAGCACCACACCTTTTCACTCCATCCTTGCTGTGTGTGTGTGTGTGTGTGAGAGCTTTTCTTTGACATCTGCTGGCGGAAATTACTGATTTACAGTTTAGGAGGGTTACCTAGTCACACATGTGAAGTTTTGGAAAGATGTGACTTTTTTAACCCTTCAAAACAGACAGTGTGACCCAATTAAAGGCACTTCCGGTTGGCACAGGAAGCTATAAGTAAACACATGTCTCTATTGACATAGCCACTTACAGAATCCTGAGTTTTAAGTCTTTAAGTTAAGAATTGACAGATCTACACAGGTTTGAATACAGTGATTTTCATAATGACAGGTTATGTGTTTCAAAACACTTTTAGGGTGAGCTAGCTTGATAGTTAACGTTTGCTTTAGTTTGCGCGAAGGCTTCCAACAAAACTAATGACCTGCAGTGGATCAAACCATTGTGAGGCAAAGGGCGGGAGTCGCAATCTTTTGAAACTTAAAAACGCGCTATTAAGTGTCTATAATCAGCATAAGTGCTTTCATTGCGTTCATTGATGGGGTGATCCTGGAAATGAGTCACTAGTTCTGTGTGTAAATGGGCCCGTTTGATATTGTATAGAATGCTGTTTAAGTCTATTTTCTATTGTATACTGGGTTTCCCCAATGTAGTGTTTTTTGCTAAATGTGCAAGTGATTATATACATATATGACATTTGGAGTGTAGAGTGAAATGAAAGACAACCCCCCCCTCTCCAAAAGTTGGGTCTGTGCTGTTGTGAGTTGAAAAGACTTGGATAAATTCATGATGAGAGGGGGTCAACTACCCCCTCTGCTGGGTAATCTAAGAAAGCAACTGGGGGAGGAAAGGTGGGAGTGTACAGGGGGTTGGGGGGAAAAGAAGGGTGTGGTGTGGGTCCAAATTGTGGGTAGAGCCTATTCTAAATTTAGCTGCTCACACCAATTCTTAAAAATGAGGTCTGCTGTGGTTGTTGTTCAGTGTATCAGGTCTGTTGTGTGGAATTCATCATGTGGTATCTCCAAGAGAAATGGGCCATGTGTGGTGATGTAACCGTTAATGACTTTGAGGTTCCGTTTTCGATCTGGTGAAAGGAGGTGTGAGTGGTTAATAATGGGGATGTAAATAATTGCATTAGGGAAAAAGTGACTCTTGCTTCCTTGTGCATTGATGCATTCTGTTTGATGTTTTGTATGGGTCATTATCCATATTGTTTATGCCCACCGAGAGAACCACTATGCATGCTGGTGTCTAAATGAACCTCTGTTTTCTCCAGGACCTTTTTGAAATGGTAAAATGTTGCTCCAGGGTAACTCTCCACTTGTATGGGTTATGGGTTATGAAATGGAGGGATTCTATTAACATTTGAGTCTCCCAAGACTAGTATTGGTTTATTTCCCTTAAAATTCCAATCTGCCACCTTGCCATTTGGTGTAATACTTAAAGGCCCGTAGATGTCCTCCTAGGATCATAAATTAAACTGAGGTAAGCTCCAAGTTGCCTCTTTTTCTGGGTGGCAGTGCAGAAGTCGATGTGGTGAGAGATTCATTCAACCATAGTGTTGTTAAATATGAACATAAACGCCATATTGTGCATTTAAATGGTTTCATTGTTTTGTTAAAGGAAAGGAAAAACCTAAAAGAGGAAGTGCCAAACTAAAACCAAACAAACCATAAATATATAGAGTAGAAATAAATTATGAATAAAACCATGTTCTTCTCCATCCATTTTCCTGTCTGTTAAAACCCATTTTCTAATACAGGCCATTTGGTGTTATTGTCTGTAGGTTCTGGATCCACTCCCGTGCTGCCCACAGGTCCAGAGGCCCACAGGTCCAGCCTATATGTGACTGTAACCCTGATATGGTAAGGTGAGTGATGGGGTGCTCCTGGAAGTGGGTTATGAGTAAATTGTAGGTTGATGTGGGCACTTGGCCAATGCAAGTTCAAAACAGACAGTGTGACCCAATTAAAGGCACTTCCGGTTGGCACAGGAAGCTATACGTAAACACATATCTTGCTTGGGGTATTCTCTTACAGAATCCTGAGTTTAAAGTCTTTATGTTAAAAATTGACTGATCTAGACAGGGTTGAATGCAGTCATTTTCACATTTGCAGGTTATGTACATCAAAATACCTTTTGGGTGAATTTAACCACTTCCGGATGCTCCAGGATGCTTAGATTCGACACAGGTAGACCTCATAGTGGTCTGATGGACTGTCATAGAAGACAGGTTCATAAGGCATTCATAACCCACATAGGCTTCAGGTTGAATTTAGAGGTGCAGGCAATGTATTCCTATGGGGAGAGAAGTCAATGCAAACTGTTTGAAGTAAACACCTTCTTTTAACTGCTAAGGGTTAATGCCACACGGCCAAGGTTAGGCTTGCACGGATCGGGAGGACCTCAGGAACGTACCTGAGGTCGAATTGTGCTTCTCACCCTAGCAGTTCTCTCACTGTCACCCAAAACAAATGACATTTTGGGCCTACTTTTCTCATGGTCGCTGCGCTCAGACCGAGCGAGCTACGGGATATCTCGTTGAACTCTGCACGGCCTAGAGATTATGTTTATGCCCTTGCCTGCTCTCTGTGTCTTTCAGCACCACACCTTTTCACTCCATCCTTGCTGTGTGTGTGTGTGTGTGTGAGAGCTTTTCTTTGACATCTGCTGGCGGAAATTACTGATTTACAGTTTAGGAGGGTTACCTAGTCACACATGTGAAGTTTTGGAAAGATGTGACTTTTTTAACCCTTCAAAACAGACAGTGTGACCCAATTAAAGGCACTTCCGGTTGGCACAGGAAGCTATAAGTAAACACATGTCTTTATTGACATAGCCACTTACAGAATCCTGAGTTTTAAGTCTTTAAGTTAAGAATTGACTGATCTACACAGGTTTGAATACAGTGATTTTCATAATGACAGGTTATGTGTTTCAAAACACTTTTAGGGTGAGCTAGCTTGATAGTTAACGTTTGCTTTAGTTTGCGCGCCAGCTCTGCAAATTCAGCAGGTGTGTGTGAAGGCTTCCAACAAAACTAATGACCTGCAGTGGATCAAACCATTGTGAGGCAAAGGGCGGGAGTCGCAATCTTTTGAAACTTAAAAACGCGCTATTAAGTGTCTATAATCAGCATAAGTGCTTTCATTGCGTTCATTGATGGGGTGATCCTGGAAATGAGTCACTAGTTCTGTGTGTAAATGGGCCCGTTTGATATTGTATAGAATGCTGTTTAAGTCTATTTTCTATTGTATACTGGGTTTCCCCAATGTAGTGTTTTTTGCTAAATGTGCAAGTGATTATATACATATATGACATTTGGAGTGTAGAGTGAAATGAAAGACAACCCCCCCTCTCCAAAAGTTGGGTCTGTGCTGTTGTGAGTTGAAAAGACTTGGATAAATTCATGATGAGAGGGGGTCAACTACCCCCTCTGCTGGGTAATCTAAGAAAGCAACTGGGGGAGGAAAGGGGGAGTGTACAGGGGGTTGGGGGGAAAAGAAGGGTGTGGTGTGGGTCCAAATTGTGGGTAGAGCCTATTCTAAATTTAGCTGCTCACACCAATTCTTAAAAATGAGGTCTGCTGTGGTTGTTGTTCAGTGTATCAGGTCTGTTGTGTGGAATTCATCATGTGGTATCTCCAAGAGAAATGGGCCATGTGTGGTGATGTAACCGTTAATGACTTTGAGGTTCCGTTTTCGATCTGGTGAAAGGAGGTGTGAGTGGTTAATAATGGGGATGTAAATAATTGCATTAGGGAAAAAGTGACTCTTGCTTCCTTGTGCATTGATGCATTCTGTTTGATGTTTTGTATGGGTCATTATCCATATTGTTTATGCCCACCGAGAGAACCACTATGCATGCTGGTGTCTAAATGAACCTCTGTTTTCTCCAGGACCTTTTTGAAATGGTAAAATGTTGCTCCAGGGTAACTCTCCACTTGTATGGGTTATGGGTTATGAAATGGAGGGATTCTATTAACATTTGAGTCTCCCAAGACTAGTATTGGTTTATTTCCCTTCAAATTCCAATCTGCCACCTTGCCATTTGGTGTAATACTTAAAGGCCCGTAGATGTCCTCCTAGGATCATAAATTAAACTGAGGTAAGCTCCAAGTTGCCTCTTTTTCTGGGTGGCAGTGCAGAAGTCGATGTGGTGAGAGATTCATTCAACCATAGTGTTGTTAAATATGAACATAAACGCCATATTGTGCATTTAAATGGTTTCATTGTTTTGTTAAAGGAAAGGAAAAACCTAAAAGAGGAAGTGCCAAACTAAAACCAAACAAACCATAAATATATAGAGTAGAAATAAATTATGAATAAAACCATGTTCTTCTCCATCCATTTTCCTGTCTGTTAAAACCCATTTTCTAATACAGGCCATTTGGTGTTATTGTCTGTAGGTTCTGGATCCACTCCCGTGCTGCCCACAGGTCCAGAGGCCCACAGGTCCAGCCTATATGTGACTGTAACCCTGATATGGTAAGGTGAGTGATGGGGTGCTCCTGGAAGTGGGTTATGAGTAAATTGTAGGTTGATGTGGGCACTTGGCCAATGCAAGTTCAAAACAGACAGTGTGACCCAATTAAAGGCACTTCCGGTTGGCACAGAAAGCTATACGTAAACACATATCTTGCTTGGGGTATTCTCTTACAGAATCCTGAGTTTAAAGTCTTTATGTTAAAAATTGACTGATCTAGACAGGGTTGAATGCAGTCATTTTCACATTTGCAGGTTATGTACATCAAAATACCTTTTGGGTGAATTTAACCACTTCCGGATGCTCCAGGATGCTTAGATTCGACACAGGTAGACCTCATAGTGGTCTGATGGACTGTCATAGAAGACAGGTTCATAAGGCATTCATAACCCACATAGGCTTCAGGTTGAATTTAGAGGTGCAGGCAATGTATTCCTATGGGGAGAGAAGTCAATGCAAACTGTTTGAAGTAAACACCTTCTTTTAACTGCTAAGGGTTAATGCCACACGGCCAAGGTTAGGCTTGCACGGATCGGGAGGATCTCAGGAACGTACCTGAGGTCGAATTGTGCTTCTCACCCTAGCAGTTCTCTCACTGTCACCCAAAACAAATGACATTTTGGGCCTACTTTTCTCATGGTCGCTGCGCTCAGACCGAGCGAGCTACGGGATATCTCGTTGAACTCTGCACGGCCTAGAGATTATGTTTATGCCCTTGCCTGCTCTCTGTGTCTTTCAGCACCACACCTTTTCACTCCATCCTTGCTGTGTGTGTGTGTGTGTGTGAGAGCTTTTCTTTGACATCTGCTGGCGGAAATTACTGATTTACAGTTTAGGAGGGTTACCTAGTCACACATGTGAAGTTTTGGAAAGATGTGACTTTTTTAACCCTTCAAAACAGACAGTGTGACCCAATTAAAGGCACTTCCGGTTGGCACAGGAAGCTATAAGTAAACACATGTCTTTATTGACATAGCCACTTACAGAATCCTGAGTTTTAAGTCTTTAAGTTAAAACCTCTTAGAGCTCTAGGGGCGCTATTTCATTTTTGGATAAAAAACGTTCCCGTTTTAAGCGCGATATTTTGTCACGAAAAGATGCTCGACTATGCATATTCTTGACAGTTTTGGAAAGAAAACACTCTGAAGTTTCAGAATCTGCAAAGATTTTGTCTGTAAGTGCCCCAGAACTCATTCTACAGGCGAAACCAAGATGATGCATCACCCAGGAATTAGCAGAATTTCTGAAGCTCTGTTTTCCATTCTCTCCTTATATGGCTGTGATTGCGCAAGGAATGAGCCTACACTTTCTGTCGTTCGCCCAAGGTCTTAGCAGCATTGTGACGTATTTGTAGGCATATCATTGGAAGATTGGCCATAAGAGACTACATTTTCCAGAGGTCCGCCCGGTGTCCTTTGTCTAAATTTGTGCGTAATCTTCAGGTGCGGGCATTTTCTCCTGGGATTCAGGAGAGAAAGCATTTTTCCAAGAACGATGTATCAATGAAGAGATATGTGAAAAACACCTTGAGGATTGATTCTAAACAACGTTTGCCATGTTTTCAGTCGATATTATGGAGTTAATTTGGAAAAAAGTTTGCGTTTTGAGGACTGAATTTATGGATTTTTTTTGGTAGCCAAATGTGATGTATAAAACGGAGCTATTTCTAATACACAAGGAATCTTTTTGGAAAAACTGAGCATCTGCTATCTAACTGAGAGTATCCTCATTGAAAACATCAGAAGTTCTTCAAAGGTAAATGATTTTGTTTGAAGGCTTTTATGTTTTTGTTAATGTTGCGTGCTGGATGCTAACGCTAATGCTAACGCTAAATGCTAACGCGAAATGCTAACTCTAGCTAGCTACTTTTACACAAATGATTGTTTTCCTATGGTTGAGAAGCATATTTTGAAAATCTGAGATGACAGTGTTGTTTACAAAAGGCTAAGCTTGAGAGATGGCATATTTATTTCATTTCATTTGCGATTTTCATAAATAGTTAACGTTGTGTTATGCTAATGAGCTTGCTGATAGATTTACACAATCCTGGATACAGGGGTTTTTTCATAGCTAAACGTGACGCAGAAAACGGAGCGATTTGTCCTAAACAAATAATCTTTCAGGAAAAACTGAACATTTGCTATCTGAGAGTCTCCTCATTGAAAACATCTGAAGTTCTTCAAAGGTAAATGATTTTTTTGAATGCTTTTCTGTTTTTTTGTGTAAATGTTGCCAGCTGAATGCTAATGCTAAATGCTACGTTAGCCATCAATACTGTTACACAAATGCTTGTTTTGCAATGGTTGAGAAGCATATTTTGAAAATCTGAGATGACAGTGTTGTTAACAAAAGGCTAAGCTTGAGAGCTAGCATATTTATTTCATTTCATTTGCGATTTTCATGAATAGTTAACGTTGCGTTATGGTAATGAGCTTGAGTCTGTATTCACGAACCCGGATCCGGGATGGGGAGATCAGAAAGGTTAAGAATTGACTGATCTACACAGGTTTGAATACAGTGATTTTCATAATGACAGGTTATGTGTTTCAAAACACTTTTAGGGTGAGCTAGCTTGATAGTTAACGTTTGCTTTAGTTTGCGCGCCAGCTCTGCAAATTCAGCAGGTGTGTGTGAAGGCTTCCAACAAAACGAATGACCTGCAGTGGATCAAACCATTGTGAGGCAAAGGGCGGGAGTCGCAATCTTTTGAAACTTAAAAACGCGCTATTAAGTGTCTATAATCAGCATAAGTGCTTTCATTGCGTTCATTCATATTATTGAAATTACATAGATATGTTTACAGTGATATATTGGGGGGGGAAATCATATTTTTCCCAGGATAGGGGGGTCGTGTCCCCCCCTGGGATTTCTGCCTATGCACGTGATATCTCCTCACTCACGTGGTTGATTGAAGAACTGATTTGTGTTGATGGCAATTACCATATAAATTCAAAGATGAAGAAGGAGGGATGACT
>NW_023494193.1:0-52941 GCF_013265735.2 Oncorhynchus mykiss
ATACCCAGTACTAGGCATCTCTGAGGCAGTATTACATTCATGTCTGGACCTTTTCTGTCGGCAGCTTACAATCTGGCCAAGGAGCAGAGACTGAACTTTGGAGACGACATCCCCGAGTGCCCTGCGGGTCGCTAAGAAGAAGCGCTGGAATAGCATTGAGGAGGAAGCGCATCAACCAGGAGAACAAGCTGCATGCATATCTCACCAAACTTATCCTAGCAGAGAAGGAGAGGTGAGGGAGGGACCGGGAGCTAGGCTTTTGGGCAGATAATCATACTAGTGTATGAGCAAAATGTCTGCAACTGATATTCCTACATTTTGGCCCATTCCACCTGACAGCTGGTGTAACTGAGTCAGGTTTGTCGGCCTCTTTGCTCGCACACGCCTTTTCAGTTCTGCCCACACATTTTCTATAGGATTGAGGTCAGGGCTCTGTGATGACAACTCCAATACCTTGACTTTGTTGTCCTTACGCCATTTTCCCACAACTTTTTCGGTCCGAGAACCTTCTAGAGCCACGTAACCTCACCACGCACTATCGACCTGGGTCTAGAACAGGTTTCTAAAGTTTCGTAACTCTAGTTCTGACGGTTCTTTTTTAGCTCGAAACAAAGCTAACTAATGTATATCTCAGTGTATGTCTCTACGCACCCCAATGTGTCCCTCCTTCCAAGCTGTGCTTGTGTGTGATTTAGTTTTTCTTTGAAATTTTATGGGAAAATGACTGATTTACAGTTCATGGGGTTGCCTAATCACACACATGAAGTTTTGGAAAGATCTGACTTTTTTAACCCTTTGAAACATCCCCTGTGACACCAATTATGGCACTTCCGGTTGGCACAGGAAGCTATAGGTAAACACATATCCTCATTGGGGTATGCCTTTACAGAATCCTGAGTTTTAAGTGTTTATGTTTAGAACTGACCGATTTACACAGGGTTGAATGCACTATTTATCACAAGCTGCTGGTTGGGTATGGAAAAAACACGTTTAGGGTGATTTTAACCACTTCCGGTTGCTTCAGGAAGCTTAGAATCGACACAGGTAGACCTCATAGTATCCTGATGGACTGTCATTGAAGACAGGTTCATAAGGCATTCATAACCCACATAGGCTTCAGGTTGACTTTAGAGGAGCAGGCAATGTATTCCTATGGGGAGAGATGTCGTTGTAATCTGTGAGATCAAAAAAAAACTGTTTTACTGTTAAGGGTTAATGCCACGCGGTCAAGGTTAGGCTTGCACAGATCGGGAGGACCTCAGGAACGTACCTGATGTCGAATTGTGCTTCTCACCCTAACGGTTCTCTCACTGTCACCCAAAAGCAAATGACATTTAGGGCCAGGCTTCATTTTGGGCCTACTTTTTTCACGGTCGCTGCACTCAGAGCGAGCTACGGTCAAGCGGGGCATCTCCTTGAACTCGGAACGGCCTAGAGAATATGGAAATGCCATTGCAGGCTCTGTGTGTCTTTAAGCACCGCACTTTGTCACTCCATCCTTGCTGTGTGTGTGTGTGTGTGTGTGTGTGGAGAGCTTTTCTTTGACATCTGTTGGGAGAAATGACTGATTT
The DNA here is from genome assembly GCF_013265735.2 of Oncorhynchus mykiss. Lineage (NCBI taxonomy): Eukaryota > Metazoa > Chordata > Actinopteri > Salmoniformes > Salmonidae > Oncorhynchus > Oncorhynchus mykiss. The sequence goes on from NW_023494193.1 coordinate 1,572, forward strand.
ACAGTTCATGGGGGAAAAAAAAAAAACATAACTTCCAAAGGTTTTCAACCACTTTTCGTGAACATGAGAATATTTTCTACCATAAAACTACTACACGATTTTGTGTACTTTACTCAGAAAATATCCTTTTAGTCAGATTTCCAACATTGGTGATTAACATGATTTAATATGACTTTTGTGGCAATTTCTACAGAAACACTACTAAAGGACAGAATGGAGGTATAATTTGTGAATTTCAACCATGAGATCTTTTTCAATAATAATAGAAATAATTGTATGCATTTTAGTCAGTGACATTGGTGATTACATTAGGCAATTTCTATCATAAAATTACAACACAACAGAAGTGAAGTGCCATTTGGAGAATTTCAACCTCGGAGATATTTTAAATATTTGAGGAAATCAATTTTACGTATTTTAACAGGCAAAGCATAATTTCCAAAAGATTTCAAACACTTTGGGAAATGCGTGCCTCTAGTGAAATTGCATGTTTGCATAGCGCGCGGAGGTGATCGTGCGGCAGAGTCGATTTCCGCGCTTATAAACGCAAGGTCGTTACAGTATTTTATCAGCAAAACATCATTTCCAAAATATTTCAAACACTTGTTAACATGATGTAATATGACCTTGAGGCAATTTCTACCACAAAACTACTAATGGTAAGGATTGGTTTTGGGGTATTGGTAACTTTTTGTTATTGAATCTTACCTCGCGGTGCTCCGTCGTATATCCGACGTCAGCATGACAACAAACTAGCTAGCTCTTAGCTCTCTGTTATAGTATAGTTATAGTATAGTTACAGTTCAATGGGAAAAGCAAATCAATTAAGACTTGAAATTGAAATATACTGGCACATCAATCGTCTGTATATGAAATTCATTTGAAAGGGTGAGGTTAAAGATGTTTGTTTTTGTGTGTAGTTCACCACTAATCGGTAGCTAGGTAACGTTAGTTTAATAACCGAAATTTGAGCTAGGCTAGCTGTTAGCTAACGCTTGACTTTGTCATCATGAGATAACGTTACATTAGACATACAAGCTTCGCTAGCGATATGTTTTTGGAGGCGTAATGACCTTATCTTTCATATCCGTGATAACCCATTTTCAAAAAACTAAAATTTAAATTGATACACAGCTTTATAGGGCTGGGGTTCCCACACGACCATATTTCCATCTCACAGCGCTTATTTACGGAAGACAGAGTGGACTACCTGAGCTAATTAGCAATCTGTTTCTCCGAATACGCCTGCTGTGTGAAGACAGACGCCACAAACGTGTTGTTACTGAAAAATACTGTTCTGTGTTAACCGGTTAAGACCGTGTACAGTAGGTGTGTATTTTTTTTTCATTAGTGAAATTATTTTGATGTGAAATGAACCTAGAGGGATTTATTTCAAGAACCGTAACGTTACTGCAACTGAGAATCGATTCACGTTTAGATGGCTTCCAGAGCTAATTCTCCCTTTAAATATAACATGTACCTAGGTCATTGGACAAAGGAGTAACGCTAGGCTAGTTTAATTCACTATTGGGCTAACGTTAGCATCGTTGCTTAGCTGTGGGATTTGGACGTTGCATTGTAGCAGAAGTTTGACTCAGTAAACCATATCAGCAAACCAATGGGAAAGTCCACGGTCCTTTACCAACGCAACTAGCTAGCTAGCTACCTTGTTTTGTGTAGTGACACAGGGACTGAGGGAGGGCGCAACGTCAGCCATTAGCTAGTTAGCGTAGTTTTGACATACAGTCCTTTCAGTGTGGTCATGGCCAGGTGGTGTGCCCGATAATGAGTCTCAACCATTGACTTCAGCATCTTAGTTGCACACCATATGTTGATGCATAACTAGCTAGCCAGTGAAATGTGAGGGCTCAATGTATGAGTTGCAACAGCACCTCACCACACGCAGCAGCAACTGTTGCTGATGCTGCCTATCTTTCTTTTCTAGTTTGTGAGAAGACAAAGAACAGGGCCATTCTTTCACCTGACAGCTAGCCAGCCGGAGAGACGGGGAACAGGATAGGGAAACAGTGCGCGCTGCGCTGCAGAGCCACCAGAGAAGATGGCTAGCAGCCCAGAGAAGAGTTCCACAGCACAGGAGCTGAAGGAGCAGGGCAACCGACTGTTCCTCTGCCGCAAGTACCAGGAAGCTGCCACCTGCTACAGCAAAACCATAGTGAGTAGCAAGCTACTGCTCTTAAGGGGAATGATGATGTAAAATGTCTACACCTTTTCAGATGACTGAAAGTCTATATGATATGAGATATTGACACTGTCCTATTCACCTACTCTGAATAGATGTCAGAATAGAAGTAGCTTGGTCTGATGCACTCTTACAAAATAGCTTGTGCAATATGTAGCCTAACGTGCGTGGTTGCACCTGTGTGTGTGTATACATCTTGCCAAACATACTTGCCAACAGAACCGTAACCCCTCAGTGGCGGTGTACTACACCAACCGTACTCTGTGCCAAGTGAAGCTGCAAGCAGAACGACAAAGCCCTGGCGGACTGCAAGCACGCGCTGGAACTGGACCCCCATTCTGTCAAAGCCCACTTCTTCCTGTGCCAGTGTCACCTGGAGCTGGAGAACTACAACGAGGCCATCGGCAACCTGCAGAGAGGTCAGGACCAACCCTCAAGGCCAGTTTCCTAGACACAGATTAGTTTTGGGCCTGTATTCACTAAGGGTCCGATTTAGGAAATTACGCCTTTCCTATATACTTTTTAGTAGTTGGTATTCAGAGTAACCTTATTAAGGTGCGTAACAGGCTTTGTAGGCGTGGTTCACTTGCGCACGCCAAATAAGTGTAATTGAACTGCTAGAAACCTTCCCACTGGCTGGCCAACAGATGTTCTCGTGGAGTTTTTATTCAATAGGGTTTTCAGTACATTTGTCTTAATAAGTCATCCCTTTAAATACAGTACACCTTTTCACTTTGGTTTTTGTCAACAGACTCAATAGAATATATTGAGAGAAGGGTTCAGAATATTATGGATCAATGAAGGAAAGATATCTAAATATATGCAATTTGTCTCCGTTTCAACACCATTTGGTAGATTTAAAAAAAATACTCTGATCTTGTAACCTACAAGATCAGAGTATTTTTTTTTTAATTTAGGGTTAGGAAAGTATTTATGAATCATAAAAAATAACTTGGAGAACTTTCGGCATGAAAGAAAGTAACAGTGGTTTGATTCATTCTAAAAATTGCCACACTCACTTATTTAACCTGTGGTAATGTTGGAATATTTGTGTACATAGAGAATAGTGTACAACATCTATTGCCTGCACCAACCATGGAACTGGGTGATGACACAGCCAAGTATGGTGCCATACATCGGTTCAAACTGCTGTCTTAATCAGTGTTCCGCTCCATAAACGATTTAATTAGCCTTTTATTATGTTATCAATTGTTACTAATGATCCTTAGCAATAGCCACATGGCCGTGACGGCGTTTACAGAGGAAGCAAATAAAGGTTAAACGGGGACTATAGTAAATTGGCAGTTGAATAAGTGTTATTATTATGCCTACTCACAGTCGATACTGATAGTGGTTAATATTTAACATGATAGAAATAGGAGACAAAGTCGGGGTAGCCTATAATTAAGACATTCAGGAGTGTCCATCCCTGCAAGTTAAAAGGCCGTACAATAAAATTCTGCATAATGGCACGGCATGTCCCAGTGTGTAATCTTGGTTTCATCAGCCCAGAAAATATTGTTTCTCATGTCTGAGAGGCCTTCAAGTTGTAGAACTACCTCAAGGATGATCAATGGAAACAGGATGCACCTCAGCTCAATTTCCAGTATCATAGCAAATGGTCTGAATACTTATGTAAATAAGGTATTTCTGTTTTTGCAAACATTTCTAAACCTGTTTTTGTTGTGTCATTATGGGGTGTTGTGTGTAGATTGAGGGGAAAATGTATTATATATTGTTAGTTACGCTGTAACATAACAATGTGGAAAAAGTGAAGGGGTCTGAATACTTTCTGAATGCACTGTAGATGTGCAGTATTGCAGTGCAATTTATAATGCTGTCAACATTCTAACTATACCCAGTACTAGGCATCTCTGAGGCAGTATTACATTCATGTCTGGACCTTTTCTGTCGGCAGCTTACAATCTGGCCAAGGAGCAGAGACTGAACTTTGGAGACGACATCCCGAGTGCCCTGCGGGTCGCTAAGAAGAAGCGCTGGAATAGCATTGAGGAGAAGCGCATCAACCAGGAGAACAAGCTGCATGCATATCTCACCAACTTATCCTAGCAGAGAAGGAGAGGTGAGGGAGGGACCGGGAGCTAGGCTTTTGGGCAGATAATCATACTAGTGTATGAGCAAAATGTCTGCACTGATATTCCTACATTTTGGCCCATTCCACCTGACAGCTGGTGTAACTGAGTCAGGTTTGTCGGCCTCTTTGCTCGCACACGCTTTTTCAGTTCTGCCCACACATTTTCTATAGGATTGAGGTCAGGGCTCTGTGATGACAACTCCAATACCTTGACTTTGTTGTCCTTACGCCATTTTCCCACAACTTTTTCGGTCCGAGAACCTTCTAGAGCCACGTACCTCACCACGCACTATCGACCTGGGGTCTAGAACAGGTTTCTAAAGTTTCGTAACTCTAGTTCTGACGGTTCTTTTTTAGCTCGAACAAAGCTAACTAATGTATATCTCAGTGTATGTCTCTACGCACCCCAATGTGTCCCTCCTTCCAAGCTGTGCTTGTGTGTGATTTAGTTTTTCTTTGAAATTTTATGGGAAAAATGACTGATTTACAGTTCATGGGGGTTGCCTAATCACACACATGAAGTTTTGGAAAGATCTGACTTTTTTAACCCTTTGAAACATCCCCTGTGACACCAATTATGGCACTTCCGGTTGGCACAGGAAGCTATAGGTAAACACATATCCTCATTGGGGTATGCCTTTACAGAATCCTGAGTTTTAAGTGTTTATGTTAAGAACTGACCGATTTACACAGGGTTGAATGCACTATTTATCACAAGCTGCTGGTTGGGTATGGAAAAACACGTTTAGGGTGATTTTAACCACTTCCGGTTGCTTCAGGAAGCTTAGAATCGACACAGGTAGACCTCATAGTATCCTGATGGACTGTCATTGAAGACAGGTTCATAAGGCATTCATAACCACATAGGCTTCAGGTTGACTTTAGAGGAGCAGGCAATGTATTCCTATGGGGAGAGATGTCGTTGTAATCTGTGAGATCAAAAAAAACTGTTTTACTGTTAAGGGTTAATGCCACGCGGTCAAGGTTAGGCTTGCACAGATCGGGAGGACCTCAGGAACGTACCTGATGTCGAATTGTGCTTCTCACCCTAACGGTTCTCTCACTGTCACCCAAAAGCAAATGACATTTAGGGCCAGGCTTCATTTTGGGCCTACTTTTTTCACGGTCGCTGCACTCAGAGCGAGCTACGGTCAAGCGGGGCATCTCCTTGAACTCGGAACGGCCTAGAGAATATGGAAATGCCATTGCAGGCTCTGTGTGTCTTTAAGCACCGCACTTTGTCACTCCATCCTTGCTGTGTGTGTGTGTGTGTGTGTGTGAGAGAGAGCTTTTCTTTGACATCTGTTGGGAGAAATGACTGATTTACAGTTCATGGGGGAAAAAAAAAAACAACATAACTTCCAAAGGTTTTCAACCACTTTTCGTGAACATGAGAATATTTCTACCATAAAACTACTACACGATTTTGTGTACTTTACTCAGAAAATATCCTTTTAGTCAGATTTCCAACATTGGTGATTAACATGATTTAATATGACTTTTGTGGCAATTTCTACAGAAACACTACTAAAGGACAGAATGGAGGTATAATTTGTAGAATTTCAACCATGAGATCTTTTTCAATAATAATAGAAATAATTGTATGCATTTTAGTCAGTGACATTGGTGATTAACATTAGGCAATTTCTATCATAAAATTACAACACAACAGAAGTGAAGTGCCATTTGGAGAATTTCAACCTCGGAGATATTTTATAATATTTGAGGAAATCAATTTTACGTATTTTAACAGGCAAAGCATAATTTCCAAAAGATTTCAAACACTTTGGGAAATGCGTGCCTGTAGTGAAATTGCATGTTTGCATAGCGCGCGGAGGTGATCGTGCGGCAGAGTCGATTTCCGCGCTTATAAACGCAACGTCGTTACAGTATTTTATCAGCAAAACATCATTTCCAAAATATTTCAAACACTTGTTAACATGATGTAATATGACCTTGAGGCAATTTCTACCACAAAACTACTAATGGTAAGGATTGGTTTTGGGGTATTGGTAACTTTTTTGTTATTGAATCTTACCTCGCGGTGCTCCGTCGTATATCCGACGTCAGCATGACAACAAACTAGCTAGCTCTTAGCTCTCTGTTATAGTATAGTTATAGTATAGTTACAGTTCAATGGGAAAAGCAAATCAATTAAGACTTGAAATTGAAATATACTGGCACATCAATCGTCTGTATATGAAATTCATTTGAAAGGGTGAGGTTAAAGATGTTTGTTTTTGTGTGTAGTTCACCACTAATCGGTAGCTAGGTAACGTTAGTTTAATAACCGAAATTTGAGCTAGGCTAGCTGTTAGCTAACGCTTGACTTTGTCATCATGAGATAACGTTACATTAGACATACAAGCTTCGCTAGCGATATGTTTTTGGAGGCGTAATGACCTTATCTTTCATATCCGTGATAACCCATTTTCAAAAAACTAAAATTTAAATTGATACACAGCTTTATAGGGCTGGGTTTCCCACACGACCATATTTCCATCTCACAGCGCTTATTTACGGAAGACAGAGTGGACTACCTGAGCTAATTAGCAATCTGTTTCTCTCGAATACGCCTGCTGTGTGAAGACAGACGCCACAAACGTGTTGTTACTGAAAAATACTGTTCTGTGTTAACCGGTTAAGACCGTGTACAGTAGGTGTGTATTTTTTTTCATTAGTGAAATTATTTTGATGTGATATGAACCTAGAGGGATTTATTTCAAGAACCGTAACGTTACTGCAACTGAGAATCGATTCACGTTTAGATGGCTTCCAGAGCTAATTCTCCCTTTAAATATAACATGTACCTAAGGTCATTGGACAAAGGAGTAACGCTAGGCTAAGTTTAATTCCACTATTGGGCTAACGTAGCATCGTTGCTTAGCTGTGGGATTTGGACGTTGCATTGTAGCAGAAGTTTGACTCAGTAAACCATATCAGCAAACCAATGGGGAAAGTCCACGGTCTTTACCAACGCAACTAGCTAGCTAGCTACCTTGTTTTGTGTAGTGACACAGGGACTGAGGGAGGGCGCAACGTCAGCCATTAGCTAGTTAGCGTAGTTTTGACATACAGTCCTTTCAGTGTGGTCATGGCCAGGTGGTGTGCCCGATAATGAGTCTCAACCATTGACTTCAGCATCTTAGTTGCACAACCATATGTTGATGCATAACTAGCTAGCCAGTGAAATGTGAGGGCTCAATGTATGAGTTGCAACAGCACCTCACCACACGCAGCAGCAACTGTTGCTGATGCTGCCTATCTTTCTTTTCTAGTTTGTGAGAAGACAAAGAACAGGGCCATTCTTTCACCTGACAGCTAGCCAGCCGGAGAGACGGGAACAGGATAGGGAAACAGTGCGCTGCAGAGCCACCAGAGAAGATGGCTAGCAGCCCAGAGAAGAGTTCCACAGCACAGGAGCTGAAGGAGCAGGGCAACCAACTGTTCCTCTGCCGCAAGTACCAGGAAGCTGCCACCTGCTACAGCAAAACCATAGTGAGTAGCAAGCTACTGCTCTTAAGGGGAATGATGATAAAATGTCTACACCTTTTCAGATGACTGAAAGTCTATATGATATGAGATATTGACACTGTCCTATTCACCTACTCTGAATAGATGTCAGAATAGAAGTAGCTTGGTCTGATGCACTCTTACAAAAATAGCTTGTGCAATATGTAACGTGCGTGGTTGCACCTGTGTGTGTGTGTGTATACATCTTGCCAACAGAACCGTAACCCCTCAGTGGCGGTGTACTACACCAACCGTACTCTGTGCCAAGTGAAGCTGCAAGCAGAACGACAAAGCCCTGGCGGACTGCAAACGCGAACTGGACCCCCATTCTGTCAAAGCCCACTTCTTCCTGTGCCAGTGTCACCTGGAGCTGGAGAACTACAACGAGTCCATCGGCAACCTGCAGAGAGGTCAGGACCAACCCTCAAGGCCAGTTTCCTAGACACAGATTAAGTTTGGGCCTGTATTCACTAAGGGTCCGATTTAGGAAATTACGCCTTTCCTATATACTTTTTAGTAGTTGGTATTCAGAGTAACCTTATTAAGGTGCGTAACAGGCTTTGTAGGCGTGGTTCACTTGCGCACGCCAAATAAGTGTAATTGAACTGCTAGAAACCTTCCCACTGGCTGGCCAACAGATGTTCTCGTGGAGTTTTTATTCAATAGGGTTTTCAGTACATTTGTCTTAATAAGTCATCCCTTTAAATACAGTACACCTTTTCACTTTGGTTTTTGTCAACAGACTCAATAGAATATATTGAGAGAACGGGTTCAGAATATTATGGATCAATGAAGGAAAGATATCTAAATATATGCATATTTGTCTCCGTTTCAACACCAGTTGGTAGATTTTAAAAAATACTCTGATCTTGTACCTACAAGATCAGAGTATTTTTTTTACATTTAGGGTTAGGAAAGTATTTATGAATCATAAAAAAATAGCTTGGAGAACCTTTCGGCATGAAAGAAAGTAAACAGTGGTTTGATTCATTCTAAAATTGCCACACTCACTTATTTAACCTGTGGTAATGTTGGAATATTTGTGTACATAGAGAATAGTGTACAACATCTATTGCCTGCACCAACCATGGAACTGGGTGATGACACAGCCAAGTATGGTGCCATACATCGGGTTCAAACTGCTGTCTTAATCAGTGTTCCGCTCCATAAACAATTTAATTAGCCTTTTATTATGTTATCAATTGTTACTAATGATCCTTAGCAATAGCCACATGGCCGTGACGGCGTTTACAGAGGAAGCAAATAAAGGTAAACCTTTAGGGGTTAGGTTATACCTACTGAAGGAACTAATAGTAAATTGGCAGTTGAATAAGTGTTATTATTATGCCTACTCACAGTCGATACTGATAGTGGTTAATATTTAACATGATAGAAATAGGAGACAAAGTCGGGGTAGCCTATAATTAAGACATTCAGGAGTGTCCATCCCTGCAAGTTAAAAGGCCGTACAATAAAATTCTGCATAATGGCACGGCATGTCCCAGTGTGTAATCTTGGTTTCATCAGCCCAGAAATATTGTTTCTCATGTCTGAGAGGCCTTCAAGTTGTAGAACTACCTCAAGGATGATCAATGGAAACAGGATGCACCTCAGCTCAATTTCCAGTATCATAGCAAATGGTCTGAATACTTATGTAAATAAGGTATTTCTGTTTTTGCAAACATTTCTAAACCTGTTTTTGTTGTGTCATTATGGGTGTTGTGTGTAGATTGAGGGGAAAAATGTATTAATATATTGTTAGTTACGCTGTAACATAACAATGTGGAAAAAGTGAAGGGGTCTGAATACTTTCTGAATGCACTGTAGATGTGCAGTTGCAATTTATAATGCTGTCAACATTCTAACTATACCCAGTACTAGGCATCTCTGAGGCAGTATTACATTCATGTCTGGACCTTTTCTGTCGGCAGCTTACAATCTGGCCAAGGAGCAGAGACTGAACTTTGAGACGACATCCCGAGTGCCCTGCGGGTCGCTAAGAGAAGCGCTGGAATAGCATTGAGGAGAAGCGCATCAACCAGGAGAACAAGCTGCATGCATATCTCACCAAACTTATCCTAGCAGAGAAGGAGAGGTGAGGGAGGGACCGGGAGCTAGGCTTTTGGGCAGATAATCATACTAGTGTATGAGCAAAATGTCTGCACTGATATTCCTACATTTTGGCCCATTCCACCTGACAGCTGGTGTAACTGAGTCAGGTTTGTCGGCCTCTTTGCTCGCACACGCTTTTTCAGTTCTGCCCACACATTTTCTATAGGATTGAGGTCAGGGCTCTGTGATGACAACTCCAATACCTTGACTTTGTTGTCCTTACGCCATTTTCCCACAACTTTTTCGGTCCGAGAACCTTCTAGAGCCACGTACCTCACCACGCACTATCGACCTGGGGTCTAGAACAGGTTTCTAAAGTTTCGTAACTCTAGTTCTGACGGTTCTTTTTTAGCTCGAACAAAGCTAACTAATGTATATCTCAGTGTATGTCTCTACGCACCCCAATGTGTCCCTCCTTCCAAGCTGTGCTTGTGTGTGATTTAGTTTTTCTTTGAAATTTTATGGGAAAAATGACTGATTTACAGTTCATGGGGGTTGCCTAATCACACACATGAAGTTTTGGAAAGATCTGACTTTTTTAACCCTTTGAAACATCCCCTGTGACACCAATTATGGCACTTCCGGTTGGCACAGGAAGCTATAGGTAAACACATATCCTCATTGGGGTATGCCTTTACAGAATCCTGAGTTTTAAGTGTTTATGTTAAGAACTGACCGATTTACACAGGGTTGAATGCACTATTTATCACAAGCTGCTGGTTGGGTATGGAAAAACACGTTTAGGGTGATTTTAACCACTTCCGTTGCTTCAGGAAGCTTAGAATCGACACAGGTAGACCTCATAGTGTCCTGATGGACTGTCATTGAAGACAGGTTCATAGGCATTCATAACCCACATAGGCTTCAGGTTGACTTTAGAGGAGCAGGCAATGTATTCCTATGGGGAGAGATGTCGTTGTAATCTGTGAGATCAAAAAAAAACTGTTTTACTGTTAAGGGTTAATGCCACGCGGTCAAGGTTAGGCTTGCACAGATCGGGAGGACCTCAGGAACGTACCTGATTCGAATTGTGCTTCTCACCCTAACGGTTCTCTCACTGTCACCCAAAAGCAAATGACATTTAGGGCCAGGCTTCATTTTGGGCCTACTTTTTTCACGGTCGCTGCACTCAGAGCGAGCTACGGTCAAGCGGGGCATCTCCTTGAACTCGGAACGGCCTAGAGAATATGGAAATGCCATTGCAGGCTCTGTGTGTCTTTAAGCACCGCACTTTGTCACTCCATCCTTGCTGTGTGGTGTGTGTGTGTTGTGAGAGAGAGCTTTTCTTTGACAATCTGTTGGAGAAATGACTGATTTACAGTTCATGGGGAAAAGGGGGGAAAAAAACAACATAACTTCCAAAGGTTTTCAACCACTTTTCGTGAACATGAGAATATTTCTACCATAAAACTACTACACGATTTTGTGTACTTTACTCAGAAATATCCTTTTAGTCAGATTTCCAACATTGGTGATTAACATGATTTAATATGACTTTTGTGCAATTTCTACAGAAACACTACTAAAGGACAGAATGGAGGTATAATTTGTAGAATTTCAAACCATGAGATCTTTTTTCAATAATAATAGAAATAATTGTATGCATTTTAGTCAGTGACATTGGTGATTAACATTAGGCAATTTCTATCATAAAATTACAACCAACAGAAGTGAAGTGCCATTTGGAGAATTTCAACCTCGGAGATATTTATAATATTTGAGGAAATCAATTTTACGTATTTTAACAGGCAAAGCATAATTTCCAAAAGATTTCAAACACTTTGGGAAATGCGTGCCTCTAGTGAAATTGCATGTTTGCATAGCGCGCGGAGGTGATCGTGCGGCAGAGTCGATTTCCGCGCTTATAAACGCAAGGTCGTTACAGTATTTTATCAGCAAAACATCATTTCCAAAATATTTCAAACACTTGTTAACATGATGTAATATGACCCTTGAGGCAATTTCTACCACAAAACTACTAATGGTAAGGATTGGTTTTTGGGGTATTGGTAACTTTTTTGTTATTGAATCTTACCTCGCGGTGCTCCGTCGTATATCCGACGTCAGCATGACAACAAACTAGCTAGCTCTTAGCTCTCTGTTATAGTATAGTTATAGTATAGTAACAGTTCAATGGGAAAAGCAAATCAATTAAGACTTGAAATTGAAATATAACTGGCACATCAATCGTCTGTATATGAAATTCATTTGAAAGGGTGAGGTTAAAGATGTTTGTTTTTGTGTGTAGTTCACCACTAATCGGTAGCTAGGTAACGTTAGTTTAATAACCGAAATTTGAGCTAGGCTAGCTGTTAGCTAACGCTTGACTTTGTCATCATGAGATAACGTTACATTAGACATACAAGCTTCGCTAGCGATATGTTTTTGGAGGCGTAATGACCTTATCTTTCATATCCGTGATAACCCATTTTCAAAAAACTAAAATTTAAATTGATACACAGCTTTATAGGGCTGGGGTTCCCACACGACCATATTTCCATCTCACAGCGCTTATTTACGGAAGACAGAGTGGACTACCTGAGCTAATTAGCAATCTGTTTCTCCGAATACGCCTGCTGTGTGAAGACAGACGCCACAAACGTGTTGTTTACTGAAAAATACTGTTCTGTGTTAACCGGTTAAGACCGTGTACAGTAGGTGTGTATTTTTTTTCATTAGTGAAATTATTTTGATGTGAAATGAACTAGAGGGATTTATTTCAAGAACCGTAACGTTACTGCAACTGAGAATCGATTCACGTTTAGATGGCTTCCAGAGCTAATTCTCCCTTTAAATATAACATGTACCTAAGGTCATTGGACAAAGGAGTAACGCTAGGCTAAGTTTAATTCCACTATTGGGCTAACGTTAGCATCGTTGCTTAGCTGTGGGATTTGGACGTTGCATTGTAGCAGAAGTTTGACTCAGTAAACCATATCAGCAAACCAATGGGGAAAGTCCACGGTCTTTACCAACGCAACTAGCTAGCTAGCTACCTTGTTTTGTGTAGTGACACAGGGACTGAGGGAGGGCGCAACGTCAGCCATTAGCTAGTTAGCGTAGTTTTGACATACAGTCCTTTCAGTGTGGTCATGGCCAGGTGGTGTGCCCGATAATGAGTCTCAACCATTGACTTCAGCATCTTAGTTGCACAACCATATGTTGATGCATAACTAGCTAGCCAGTGAAATGTGAGGGCTCAATGTATGAGTTGCAACAGCACCTCACCACACGCAGCAGCAACTGTTGCTGATGCTGCCTATCTTTCTTTTCTAGTTTGTGAGAAGACAAAGAACAGGGCCATTCTTTCACCTGACAGCTAGCCAGCCGGAGAGACGGGGAAGAGGATAGGGAAACAGTGCGCAGCGGGCGCTGCAGAGCCACCAGAGAAGATGGCTAGCAGCCCAGAGAAGAGTTCCACAGCACAGGAGCTGAAGGAGCAGGGCAACCGACTGTTCCTCTGCCGCAAGTACCAGGAAGCTGCCACCTGCTACAGCAAAACCATAGTGAGTAGCAAGCTACTGCTCTTAAGGGGAATGATGATGTAAAATGTCTACACCTTTTCAGATGACTGAAAGTCTATATGATATGAGATATTGACACTGTCCTATTCACCTACTCTGAATAGATGTCAGAATAGAAGTAGCTTGGTCTGATGCACTCTTACAAAAATAGCTTGTGCAATATGTAGGCCTAACGTGCGTGGTTGCACCTGTGTGTGTGTGTATACATCTTGCCAACAGAACCGTGTGTATACTTGCCAACAGAACCGTAACCCCTCAGTGGCGGTGTACTACACCAACCGTACTCTGTGCCAAGTGAAGCTGCAAGCAGAACGACAAAGCCCTGGCGGACTGCAAGCACGCGCTGGAACTGGACCCCCATTCTGTCAAAGCCCACTTCTTCCTGTGCCAGTGTCACCTGGAGCTGGAGAACTACAACGAGGCCATCGGCAACCTGCAGAGAGGTCAGGACCAACCCTCAAGGCCAGTTTCCTAGACACAGATTAAGTTTGGGCCTGTATTCACTAAGGGTCCGATTTAGGAAATTACGCCTTTCCTATATACTTTTTAGTAGTTGGTATTCAGAGTAACCTATTAAGGTGCGTAACAGGCTTTGTAGGCGTGGTTCACTTGCGCACTGCCAAATAAGTGTAATTGAACTGCTAGAAACCTTCCCACTGGCTGGCCAACAGATGTTCTCGTGGAGTTTTTATTCAATAGGGTTTTCAGTACATTTGTCTTAATAAGTCATCCCTTTAAATACAGTACACCTTTTCACTTTGGTTTTTGTCAACAGACTCAATAGAATATATTGAGAGAACGGGTTCAGAATATTATGGATCAATGAAGGAAAGATATCTAAATATATGCAAATTTGTCTCCGTTTCAACACCAGTTGGTAGATTTAAAAAAATACTCTGATCTTGTAACCTACAAGATCAGAGTATTTTTTTTTAAATTTAGGGTTAGGAAAGTATTTATGAATCATAAAAAAAATAACTTGGAGAACCTTTCGGCATGAAAGAAAGTAAACAGTGGTTTGATTCATTCTAAAAATTGCCACACTCACTTATTTAACCTGTGGTAATGTTGGAATATTTTGTGTACATAGAGAATAGTGTACAACATCTATTGCCTGCACCAACCATGGAACTGGGTGATGACACAGCCAAGTATGGTGCCATACATCGGGTTCAAAACTGCTGTCTTAATCAGTGTTCCGCTCCATAAACGATTTAATTAGCCTTTATTTTTTTATGTTATCAATTGTTACTAATGATCCTTAGCAATAGCCACATGGCCGTGACGGCGTTTACAGAGGAAGCAAATAAAGGTAAACGGAACTAATAGTAAATTGGCAGTTGAATAAGTGTTATTATTATGCCTACTCAGTCGATACTGATAGTGGTTAATATTTAACATGATAGAAATAGGAGACAAAGTCGGGGTAGCCTATAATTAAGACATTCAGGAGTGTCCATCCCTGCAAGTTAAAAGGCCGTACATAAATTCTGCATAATGGCACGGCATGTCCCAGTGTGTAATCTTGGTTTCATCAGCCCAGAAAATATTGTTTCTCATGTCTGAGAGGCCTTCAAGTTGTAGAACTACCTCAAGGATGATCAATGGAAACAGGATGCACCTCAGCTCAATTTCCAATATCATAGCAAATGGTCTGAATACTTATGTAAATAAGGTATTTCTGTTTTTGCAAACATTTCTAAACCTGTTTTTGTTGTGTCATTATGGGGTGTTGTGTGTAGATTGAGGGGAAAAATGTATTAATATATTGTTAGTTACGCTGTAACATAACAATGTGGAAAAAGTGAAGGGGTCTGAATACTTTCTGAATGCACTGTAGATGTGCAGTATTGGGTCGAGTGCAATTTATAATGCTGTCAACATTCTAACTATACCCAGTACTAGGCATCTCTGAGGCAGTATTACATTCATGTCTGGACCTTTTCTGTCGGCAGCTTACAATCTGGCCAAGGAGCAGAGACTGAACTTTGGAGACGACATCCCGAGTGCCCTGCGGGTCGCTAAGAAGAAGCGCTGGAATAGCATTGAGGAGAAGCGCATCAACCAGGAGAACAAGCTGCATGCATATCTCACCAAACTTATCCTAGCAGAGAAGGAGAGGTGAGGGAGGGACCGGGAGCTAGGCTTTTGGGCAGATAATCATACTAGTGTATGAGCAAAATGTCTGCACTGATATTCCTACATTTTGGCCCATTCCACCTGACAGCTGGTGTAACTGAGTCAGGTTTGTCGGCCTCTTTGCTCGCACACGCTTTTTCAGTTCTGCCCACACATTTTCTATAGGATTGAGGTCAGGGCTCTGTGATGACAACTCCCAATACCTTGACTTTGTTGTCCTTACGCCATTTTCCCACAACTTTTTCGGTCCGAGAACCTTCTAGAGCCACGTACCTCACCACGCACTATCGACCTGGGGTCTAGAACAGGTTTCTAAAGTTTCGTAACTCTAGTTCTGACGGTTCTTTTTTAGCTCGAACAAAGCTAACTAATGTATATCTCAGTGTATGTCTCTACGCACCCCAATGTGTCCCTCCTTCCAAGCTGTGCTTGTGTGTGATTTAGTTTTTCTTTGAAATTTTATGGGAAAAATGACTGATTACAGTTCATGGGGGTTGCCTAATCACACACATGAAGTTTTGGAAAGATCTGACTTTTTTAACCCTTTGAACATCCCCTGTGACACCAATTATGGCACTTCCGGTTGGCACAGGAAGCTATAGGTAAACACATATCCTCATTGGGGTATGCCTTTACAGAATCCTGAGTTTTAAGTGTTTATGTTAAGAACTGACCGATTTACACAGGGTTGAATGCACTATTTATCACAAGCTGCTGGTTGGGTATGGAAAAACACGTTTAGGGTGATTTTAACCACTTCCGGTTGCTTCAGGAAGCTTAGAATCGACACAGGTAGACCTCATAGTGTCCTGATGGACTGTCATTGAAGACAGGTTCATAAGGCATTCATAACCCACATAGGCTTCAGGTTGACTTTAGAGGAGCAGGCAATGTATTCCTATGGGGAGAGATGTCGTTGTAATCTGTGAGATCAAAAAAAAAAACTGTTTTACTGTTAAGGGTTAATGCCACGCGGTCAAGGTTAGGCTTGCACAGATCGGGAGGACCTCAGGAACGTACCTGATGTCGAATTGTGCTTCTCACCCTAACGGTTCTCTCACTGTCACCCAAAAGCAAATGACATTTAGGGCCAGGCTTCATTTTGGGCCTACTTTTTTCACGGTCGCTGCACTCAGAGCGAGCTACGGTCAAGCGGGGCATCTCCTTGAACTCGGAACGGCCTAGAGAATATGGAAATGCCATTGCAGGCTCTGTGTGTCTTTAAGCACCGCACTTTGTCACTCCATCCTTGCTGTGTGTGTGTGTGTGTGAGAGAGAGCTTTTCTTTGACATCTGTTGGGAGAAATGACTGATTTACAGTTCATGGGGGAAAAAAACAACATAACTTCCAAAGGTTTTCAACCACTTTTCGTGAACATGAGAATATTTCTACCATAAAACTACTACACGATTTTGTGTACTTTACTCAGAAAATATCCTTTTAGTCAGATTTCCAACATTGGTGATTAACATGATTTAATATGACTTTTGTGGCAATTTCTACAGAAACACTACTAAAGGACAGAATGGAGGTATAATTTGTAGAATTTCAACCATGAGATCTTTTTCAATAATAATAGAAATAATTGTATGCATTTTAGTCAGTGACATTGGTGATTAACATTAGGCAATTTCTATCATAAAATTACAACACAACAGAAGTGAAGTGCCATTTGGAGAATTTCAACCTCGGAGATATTTTATAATATTTGAGGAAATCAATTTTACGTATTTTAACAGGCAAAGCATAATTTCCAAAAGATTTCAAACACTTTGGGAAATGCGTGCCTCTAGTGAAATTGCATGTTTGCATAGCGCGCGGAGGTGATCGTGCGGCAGAGTCGATTTCCGCGCTTATAAACGCAAGGTCGTTACAGTATTTTATCAGCAAAACATCATTTCCAAAATATTTCAAACACTTGTTAACATGATGTAATATGACCTTGAGGCAATTTCTACCACAAACTACTAATGGTAAGGATTGGTTTTGGGGTATTGGTAACTTTTTTGTTATTGAATCTTACCTCGCGGTGCTCCGTCGTATATCCGACGTCAGCATGACAACAAACTAGCTAGCTCTTAGCTCTCTGTTATAGTATAGTTATAGTATAGTAACAGTTCAATGGGAAAAGCAAATCAATTAAGACTTGAAATTGAAATATACTGGCACATCAATCGTCTGTATATGAAATTCATTTGAAAGGGTGAGGTTAAAGATGTTTGTTTTTGTGTGTAGTTCACCACTAATCGGTAGCTAGGTAACGTTAGTTTAATAACCGAAATTTGAGCTAGGCTAGCTGTTAGCTAACGCTTGACTTTGTCATCATGAGATAACGTTACATTAGACATACAAGCTTCGCTAGCGATATGTTTTTGGAGGCGTAATGACCTTATCTTTCATATCCGTGATAACCCATTTTCAAAAAACTAAAATTTAAATTGATACACAGCTTTATAGGGCTGGGGTTCCCACACGACCATATTTCCATCTCACAGCGCTTATTTACGGAAGACAGAGTGGACTACCTGAGCTAATTAGCAATCTGTTTCTCCGAATACGCCTGCTGTGTGAAGACAGACGCCACAAACGTGTTGTTACTGAAAAATACTGTTCTGTGTTAACCGGTTAAGACCGTGTACAGTAGGTGTGTATTTTTTTTCATTAGTGAAATTATTTTGATGTGAAATGAACCTAGAGGGATTTATTTCAAGAACCGTAACGTTACTGCAACTGAGAATCGATTCACGTTTAGATGGCTTCCAGAGCTAATTCTCCCTTTAAATATAACATGTACCTAAGGTCATTGGACAAAGGAGTAACGCTAGGCTAAGTTTAATTCCACTATTGGGCTAACGTTAGCATCGTTGCTTAGCTGTGGGATTTGGACGTTGCATTGTAGCAGAAGTTTGACTCAGTAAACCATATCAGCAAACCAATGGGGAAAGTCCACGGTCTTTACCAACGCAACTAGCTAGCTAGCTACCTTGTTTTGTGTAGTGACACAGGGACTGAGGGAGGGCGCAACGTCAGCCATTAGCTAGTTAGCGTAGTTTTGACATACAGTCCTTTCAGTGTGGTCATGGCCAGGTGGTGTGCCCGATAATGAGTCTCAACCATTGACTTCAGCATCTTAGTTGCACAACCATATGTTGATGCATAACTAGCTAGCCAGTGAAATGTGAGGGCTCAATGTATGAGTTGCAACAGCACCTCACCACACGCAGCAGCAACTGTTGCTGATGCTGCCTATCTTTCTTTTCTAGTTTGTGAGAAGACAAAGAACAGGGCCATTCTTTCACCTGACAGCTAGCCAGCCGGAGAGACGGGGAACAGGATAGGGAAACAGTGCGCTGCAGAGCCACCAGAGAAGATGGCTAGCAGCCCAGAGAAGAGTTCCACAGCACAGGAGCTGAAGGAGCAGGGCAACCAACTGTTCCTCTGCCGCAAGTACCAGGAAGCTGCCACCTGCTACAGCAAAACCATAGTGAGTAGCAAGCTACTGCTCTTAAGGGGAATGATGATGTAAAATGTCTACACCTTTTCAGATGACTGAAAGTCTATATGATATGAGATATTGACACTGTCCTATTCACCTACTCTGAATAGATGTCAGAATAGAAGTAGCTTGGTCTGATGCACTCTTACAAAAATAGCTTGTGCAATATGTAACGTGCGTGGTTGCACCTGTGTGTGTGTGTGTGTATACATCTTGCCAACAGAACCGTAACCCCTCAGTGGCGGTGTACTACACCAACCGTACTCTGTGCCAAGTGAAGCTGCAAGCAGAACGACAAAGCCCTGGCGGACTGCAAGCACGCGCTGGAACTGGACCCCCATTCTGTCAAAGCCCACTTCTTCCTGTGCCAGTGTCACCTGGAGCTGGAGAACTACAACGAGGCCATCGGCAACCTGCAGAGAGGTCAGGACCAACCCTCAAGGCCAGTTTCCTAGACACAGATTAAGTTTGGGCCTGTATTCACTAAGGGTCCGATTTAGGAAATTACGCCTTTCCTATATACTTTTTAGTAGTTGGTATTCAGAGTAACCTTATGAAGGTGCGTAACAGGCTTTGTAGGCGTGGTTCACTTGCGCACGCCAAATAAGTGTAATTGAACTGCTAGAAACCTTCCCACTGGCTGGCCAACAGATGTTCTCGTGGAGTTTTTATTCAATAGGGTTTTCAGTACATTTGTCTTAATAAGTCATCCCTTTAAATACAGTACACCTTCAGACTCAATAGAATATATTGAGAGAACGGGTTCAGAATATTATGGATCAATGAAGGAAAGATATCTAAATATATGCATATTTGTCTCCGTTTCAACACCAGTTGGTAGATTTAAAAAAAATACTCTGATCTTGTACCTACAAGATCAGAGTATTTTTTTTACATTTAGGGTTAGGAAAGTATTTATGAATCATAAAAAAATAGCTTGGAGAACCTTTCGGCATGAAAGAAAGTAAACAGTGGTTTGATTCATTCTAAAAATTGCCACACTCACTTATTTAACCTGTGGTAATGTTGGAATATTTGTGTACATAGAGAATAGTGTACAACATCTATTGCCTGCACCAACCATGGAACTGGGTGATGACACAGCCAAGTATGGTGCCATACATCGGGTTCAAACTGCTGTCTTAATCAGTGTTCCGCTCCATAAACGATTTAATTAGCCTTTTATTATGTTATCAATTGTTACTAATGATCCTTAGCAATAGCCACATGGCCGTGACGGCGTTTACAGAGGAAGCAAATAAAGGTAAACCTTTAGGGGTTAGGTTATACCTACTGAAGGGAACTAATAGTAAATTGGCAGTTGAATAAGTGTTATTATTATGCCTACTCACAGTCGATACTGATAGTGGTTAATATTTAACATGATAGAAATAGGAGACAAAGTCGGGGTAGCCTATAATTAAGACATTCAGGAGTGTCCATCCCTGCAAGTTAAAAGGCCGTACAATAAAATTCTGCATAATGGCACGGCATGTCCCAGTGTGTAATCTTGGTTTCATCAGCCCAGAAAATATTGTTTTTCATGTCTGAGAGGCCTTCAAGTTGTAGAACTACCTCAAGGATGATCAATGGAAACAGGATGCACCTCAGCTCAATTTCCAGTATCATAGCAAATGGTCTGAATACTTATGTAAATAAGGTATTTCTGTTTTTGCAAACATTTCTAAACCTGTTTTTGTTGTGTCATTATGGGGTGTTGTGTGTAGATTGAGGGGAAAAATGTATTAATATATTGTTAGTTACGCTGTAACATAACAATGTGGAAAAAGTGAAGGGGTCTGAATACTTTCTGAATGCACTGTAGATGTGCAGTTGCAATTTATAATGCTGTCAACATTCTAACTATACCCAGTACTAGGCATCTCTGAGGCAGTATTACATTCATGTCTGGACCTTTTCTGTCGGCAGCTTACAATCTGGCCAAGGAGCAGAGACTGAACTTTGGAGACGACATCCCGAGTGCCCTGCGGGTCGCTAAGAGGAAGCGCTGGAATAGCATTGAGGAGAAGCGCATCAACCAGGAGAACAAGCTGCATGCATATCTCACCAAACTTATCCTAGCAGAGAAGGAGAGGTGAGGGAGGGACCGGGAGCTAGGCTTTTGGGCAGATAATCATACTAGTGTATGAGCAAAATGTCTGCACTGATATTCCTACATTTTGGCCCATTCCACCTGACAGCTGGTGTAACTGAGTCAGGTTTGTCGGCCTCTTTGCTCGCACACGCTTTTTCAGTTCTGCCCACACATTTTCTATAGGATTGATGTCAGGGCTCTGTGATGACAACTCCCAATACCTTGACTTTGTTGTCCTTACGCCATTTTCCCACCTCACCACGCACTATCGACCTGGGGTCTAGAACAGGTTTCTAAAGTTTCGTAACTCTAGTTCTGACGGTTCTTTTTTAGCTCGAACAAAGCTAACTAATGTATATCTCAGTGTATGTCTCTACGCACCCCAATGTGTCCCTCCTTCCAAGCTGTGCTTGTGTGTGATTTAGTTTTTCTTTGAAATGTTATGGGAAAAATGACTGATTTACAGTTCATGGGGGTTGCCTAATCACACACATGAAGTTTTGGAAAGATCTGACTTTTTTAACCCTTTGAAACATCCCCTGTGACACCAATTATGGCACTTCCGGTTGGCACATTCATTGAAGACAGGTTCATAAGGCATTCATAACCCACATAGGCTTCAGGTTGACTTTAGAGGAGCAGGCAATGTATTCCTATGGGGAGAGATGTCGTTGTAATCTGTGAGATCAAAAAAAAACTGTTTTACTGTTAAGGGTTAATGCCACGCGGTCAAGGTTAGGCTTGCACAGATCGGGAGGACCTCAGGAACGTACCTGATGTCGAATTGTGCTTCTCACCCTAACGGTTCTCTCACTGTCACCCAAAAGCAAATGACATTTAGGGCCAGGCTTCATTTTGGGCCTACTTTTTTCACGGTCGCTGCACTCAGAGCGAGCTAAGGTCAAGCGGGGCATCTCCTTGAACTCGGAACGGCCTAGAGAATATGGAAATGCCATTGCAGGCTCTGTGTGTCTTTAAGCACCGCACTTTGTCACTCCATCCTTGCTGTGTGTGTGTGTGTGTGTGTGTGTGTGTGTGTGTGTGTGTGTGTGTGTGTGAGAGCTTTTCTTTGACATCTGTTGGGAGAAATGACTGATTTACAGTTCATGGGGGGAAAAAACAACATAACTTCCAAAGGTTTTCAACCACTTTTCGTGAACATGAGAATATTTCTACCATAAAACTACTACACGATTTTGTGTACTTTACTCAGAAAATATCCTTTTAGTCAGATTTCCAACATTGGTGATTAACATGATTTAATATGACTTTTGTGGCAATTTCTACAGAAACACTACTAAAGGACAGAATGGAGGTATAATTTGTAGAATTTCAACCATGAGATCTTTTTCAATAATAATAGAAATAATTGTATGCATTTTAGTCAGTGACATTGGTGATTAACATTAGGCAATTTCTATCATAAAATTACAACACAACAGAAGTGAAGTGCCATTTGGAGAATTTCAACCTCGGAGATATTTTATAATATTTGAGGAAATCAATTTTACGTATTTTAACAGGCAAAGCATAATTTCCAAAAGATTTCAAACACTTTGGGAAATGCGTGCCTCTAGTGAAATTGCATGTTTGCATAGCGCGCGGAGGTGATCGTGCGGCAGAGTCGATTTCCGCGCTTATAAACGCAAGGTCGTTACAGTATTTTATCAGCAAAACATAATTTCCAAAATATTTCAAACACTTGTTAACATGATGTAATATGACCTTGAGGCAATTTCTACCACAAAACTACTAATGGTAAGGATTGGTTTTGGGGTATTGGTAACTTTTTTGTTATTGAATCTTACCTCGCGGTGCTCCGTCGTATATCCGACGTCAGCATGACAACAAACTAGCTAGCTCTTAGCTCTCTGTTATAGTATAGTTATAGTATAGTTACAGTTCAATGGGAAAAGCAAATCAATTAAGACTTGAAATTGAAATATACTGGCACATCAATCGTCTGTATATGAAATTCATTTGAAAGGGTGAGGTTAAAGATGTTTGTTTTTGTGTGTAGTTCACCACTAATCGGTAGCTAGGTAACGTTAGTTTAATAACCGAAATTTGAGCTAGGCTAGCTGTTAGCTAACGCTTGACTTTGTCATCATGAGATAACGTTACATTAGACATACAAGCTTAGCTAGCGATATGTTTTTGGAGGCGTAATGACCTTATCTTTCATATCCGTGATAACCCATTTTCAAAAAACTAAAATTTAAATTGATACACAGCTTTATAGGGCTGGGGTTCCCACACGACCATATTTCCATCTCACAGCGCTTATTTACGGAAGACAGAGTGGACTACCTGAGCTAATTAGCAATCTGTTTCTCCGAATACGCCTGCTGTGTGAAGACAGACGCCACAAACGTGTTGTTACTGAAAAATACTGTTCTGTGTTAACCGGTTAAGACCGTGTACATGTAACAGTACAAATTTAGACTGTCCCCTCGCCCATTACATACAGTAGGTGTGTATTTTTTTGCATTAGTGAAATTATTTTGACGTGATATGAACCTAGAGGGATTTATTTCAAGAACCGTAACGTTACTGCAACTGAGAATCGATTCACGTTTAGATGGCTTCCAGAGCTAATTCTCCCTTTAAATATAACATGTACCTAAGGTCATTGGACAAAGGAGTAACGCTAGGCTAAGTTTAATTCCACTAACGTTAGCATCGTTGCTTAGCTGTGGGATTTGGACGTTGCATTGTAGCAGAAGTTTGACTCAGTAAACCATATCAGCAAACCAATGGGGAAAGTCCACGGTCTTTACCAACGCAACTAGCTAGCTAGCTACCTTGTTTTGTGTAGTGACACAGGGACTGAGGGAGGGCGCAACGTCAGCCATTAGCTAGTTAGCGTAGTTTTGACATACAGTCCTTTCAGTGTGGTCATGGCCAGGTGGTGTGCCCGAAAATGAGTCTCAACCATTGACTTCAGCATCTTAGTTGCACAACCATATGTTGATGCATAACTAGCTAGCCAGTGAAATGTGAGGGCTCAATGTATGAGTTGCAACAGCACCTCACCACACGCAGCAGCAACTGTTGCTGATGCTGCCTATCTTTCTTTTCTAGTTTGTGAGAAGACAAAGAACAGGGCCATTCTTTCACCTGACAGCTAGCCAGCCGGAGAGACGGGGAACAGGATAGGGAAACAGTGCGCTGCAGAGCCACCAGAGAAGATGGCTAGCAGCCCAGAGAAGAGTTCCACAGCACAGGAGCTGAAGGAGCAGGGCAACCAACTGTTCCTCTGCCGCAAGTACCAGGAAGCTGCCACCTGCTACAGCAAAACCATAGTGAGTAGCAAGCTACTGCTCTTAAGGGGAATGATGATGTAAAATGTCTACACCTTTTCAGATGACTGAAAGTCTATATGATATGAGATATTGACACTGTCCTATTCACCTACTCTGAATAGATGTCAGAATAGAAGTAGCTTGGTCTGATGCACTCTTACAAAAATAGCTTGTGCAATATGTAACGTGCGTGGTTGCACCTGTGTGTGTGTGTGTATACATCTTGCCAACAGAACCGTAACCCCTCAGTGGCGGTGTCCTACACCAACCGTACTCTGTGCCAAGTGAAGCTGCAAGCAGAACGACAAAGCCCTGGCGGACTGCAAGGAACTGGACCCCCATTCTGTCAAAGCCCACTTCTTCCTGTGCCAGTGTCACCTGGAGCTGGAGAACTACAACGAGGCCATCGGCAACCTGCAGAGAGGTCAGGACCAACCCTCAAGGCCAGTTTCCTAGACACAGATTAAGTTTGGGCCTGTATTCACTAAGGGTCCGATTTAGGAAATTACGCCTTTCCTATATACTTTTTAGTAGTTGGTATTCAGAGTAACCTTATTAAGGTGCGTAACAGGCTTTGTAGGCGTGGTTCACTTGCGCACGCCAAATAAGTGTAATTGAACTGCTAGAAACCTTCCCACTGGCTGGCCAACAGATGTTCTCGTGGAGTTTTTATTCAATAGGGTTTTCAGTACATTTGTCTTAATAAGTCATCCCTTTAAATACAGTACACCTTTTCACTTTGGTTTTTGTCAACAGACTCAATAGAATATATTGAGAGAACGGGTTCAGAATATTATGGATCAATGAAGGAAAGATATCTAAATATATGCATATTTGTCTCCGTTTCAACACCAGTTGGTAGATTTTAAAAAATACTCTGATCTTGTACCTACAAGATCAGAGTATTTTTTTTACATTTAGGGTTAGGAAAGTATTTATGAATCATAAAAAAATAGCTTGGAGAACCTTTCGGCATGAAAGAAAGTAAACAGTGGTTTGATTCATTCTAAAAATTGCCACACTCACTTATTTAACCTGTGGTAATGTTGGAATATTTGTGTACATAGAGAATAGTGTACAACATCTATTGCCTGCACCAACCATGGAACTGGGTGATGACACAGCCAAGTATGGTGCCATACATCGGGTTCAAACTGCTGTCTTAATCAGTGTTCCGCTCCATAAACGATTTAATTAGCCTTTTATTATGTTATCAATTGTTACTAATGATTCTTAGCAATAGCCACATGGCCGTGACGGCGTTTACAGAGGAAGCAAATAAAGGTAAACCTTTAGGGGTTAGGTTATACCTACTGAAGGGAACTAATAGTAAATTGGCAGTTGAATAAGTGTTATTATTATGCCTACTCACAGTCGATACTGATAGTGGTTAATATTTAACATGATAGAAATAGGAGACAAAGTCGGGGTAGCCTATAATTAAGACATTCAGGAGTGTCCATCCCTGCAAGTTAAAAGGCCGTACAATAAAATTCTGCATAATGGCACGGCATGTCCCAGTGTGTAATCTTGGTTTCATCAGCCCAGAAAATATTGTTTTTCATGTCTGAGAGGCCTTCAAGTTGTAGAACTACCTCAAGGATGATCAATGGAAACAGGATGCACCTCAGCTCAATTTCCAGTATCATAGCAAATGGTCTGAATACTTATGTAAATAAGGTATTTCTGTTTTTGCAAACATTTCTAAACCTGTTTTTGTTGTGTCATTATGGGGTGTTGTGTGTAGATTGAGGGGAAAAATGTATTAATATATTGTTAGTTACGCTGTAACATAACAATGTGGAAAAAGTGAAGGGGTCTGAATACTTTCTGAATGCACTGTAGATGTGCAGTTGCAATTTATAATGCTGTCAACATTCTAACTATACCCAGTACTAGGCATCTCTGAGGCAGTATTACATTCATGTCTGGACCTTTTCTGTCGGCAGCTTACAATCTGGCCAAGGAGCAGAGACTGAACTTTGGAGACGACATCCCGAGTGCCCTGCGGGTCGCTAAGAGGAAGCGCTGGAATAGCATTGAGGAGAAGCGCATCAACCAGGAGAACAAGCTGCATGCATATCTCACCAAACTTATCCTAGCAGAGAAGGAGAGGTGAGGGAGGGACCGGGAGCTAGGCTTTTGGGCAGATAATCATACTAGTGTATGAGCAAAATGTCTGCACTGATATTCCTACATTTTGGCCCATTCCACCTGACAGCTGGTGTAACTGAGTCAGGTTTGTCGGCCTCTTTGCTCGCACACGCTTTTTCAGTTCTGCCCACACATTTTCTATAGGATTGAGGTCAGGGCTCTGTGATGACAACTCCAATACCTTGACTTTGTTGTCCTTACGCCATTTTCCCACAACTTTTTCGGTCCGAGAACCTTCTAGAGCCACGTACCTCACCACGCACTATCGACCTGGGGTCTAGAACAGGTTTCTAAAGTTTCGTAACTCTAGTTCTGACAGTTCTTTTTTAGCTCGAACAAAGCTAACTAATGTATATCTCAGTGTATGTCTCTACGCACCCCAATGTGTCCCTCCTTCCAAGCTGTGCTTGTGTGTGATTTAGTTTTTCTTTGAAATTTTATGGGAAAAATGACTGATTTACAGTTCATGGGGGTTGCCTAATCACACACATGAAGTTTTGGAAAGATCTGACTTTTTTAACCCTTTGAAACATCCCCTGTGACACCAATTATGGCACTTCCGGTTGGCACAGGAAGCTATAGGTAAACACATATCCTCATTGGGGTGTGCCTTTACAGAATCCTGAGTTTTAAGTGTTTATGTTAAGAACTGACCGATTTACACAGGGTTGAATGCACTATTTATCACAAGCTGCTGGTTGGGTATGGAAAAACACGTTTAGGGTGATTTTAACCACTTCCGGTTGCTTCAGGAAGCTTAGAATCGACACAGGTAGACCTCATAGTATCCTGATGGACTGTCATTGAAGACAGGTTCATAAGGCATTCATAACCCACATAGGCTTCAGGTTGACTTTAGAGGAGCAGGCAATGTATTCCTATGGGGAGAGATGTCATTGTAATCTGTGAGATCAAAAAAAAAACTGTTTTACTGTTAAGGGTTAATGCCACGCGGTCAAGGTTAGGCTTGCACAGATCGGGAGGACCTCAGGAACGTACCTGAGGTCGAATTGTGCTTCTCACCCTAACGGTTCTCTCACTGTCACCCAAAAGCAAATGACATTTAGGGCCAGGCTTCATTTTGGGCCTACTTTTTTCACGGTCGCTGCACTCAGAGCGAGCTACGGTCAAGCGGGGCATCTCCTTGAACTCGGAACGGCCTAGAGAATATGGAAATGCCATTGCAGGCTCTGTGTGTCTTTAAGCACCGCACTTTGTCACTCCATCCTTGCTGTGTGTGTGTGTGTGTGTGTGTGAGAGAGCTTTTCTTTGACATCTGTTGGGAGAAATGACTGATTTACAGTTCATGGGGGGAAAAAACAACATAACTTCCAAAGGTTTTCAACCACTTTTCGTGAACATGAGAATATTTCTACCATAAAACTACTACACGATTTTGTGTACTTTACTCAGAAAATATCCTTTTAGTCAGATTTCCAACATTGGTGATTAACATGATTTAATATGACTTTTGTGGCAATTTCTACAGAAACACTACTAAAGGACAGAATGGAGGTATAATTTGTAGAATTTCAACCATGAGATCTTTTTCAATAATAATAGAAATAATTGTATGCATTTTAGTCAGTGACATTGGTGATTAACATTAGGCAATTTCTATCATAAAATTACAACACAACAGAAGTGAAGTGCCATTTGGAGAATTTCAACCTCGGAGATATTTTATAATATTTGAGGAAATCAATTTTACGTATTTTAACAGGCAAAGCATAATTTCCAAAAGATTTCAAACACTTTGGGAAATGCGTGCCTGTAGTGAAATTGCATGTTTGCATAGCGCGCGGAGGTGATAGTGCGGCAGAGTCGATTTCCGCGCTTATAAACGCAACGTCGTTACAGTATTTTATCAGCAAAACATCATTTCCAAAATATTTCAAACACTTGTTAACATGATGTAATATGACCTTGAGGCAATTTCTACCACAAAACTACTAATGGTAAGGATTGGTTTTGGGGTATTGGTAACTTTTTTGTTATTGAATCTTACCTCGCGGTGCTCCGTCGTATATCCGACGTCAGCATGACAACAAACTAGCTAGCTCTTAGCTCTCTGTTATAGTATAGTTATAGTATAGTTACAGTTCAATGGGAAAAGCAAATCAATTAAGACTTGAAATTGAAATATACTGGCACATCAATCGTCTGTATATGAAATTCATTTGAAAGGGTGAGGTTAAAGATGTTTGTTTTTGTGTGTAGTTCACCACTAATCGGTAGCTAGGTAACGTTAGTTTAATAACCGAAATTTGAGCTAGGCTAGCTGTTAGCTAACGCTTGACTTTGTCATCATGAGATAACGTTACATTAGACATACAAGCTTCGCTAGCGATATGTTTTTGGAGGCGTAATGACCTTATCTTTCATATCCGTGATAACCCATTTTCAAAAAACTAAAATTTAAATTGATACACAGCTTTATAGGGCTGGGGTTCCCACACGACCATATTTCCATCTCACAGCGCTTATTTACGGAAGACAGAGTGGACTACCTGAGCTAATTAGCAATCTGTTTCTCCGAATACGCCTGCTGTGTGAAGACAGACGCCACAAACGTGTTGTTACTGAAAAATACTGTTCTGTGTTAACCGGTTAAGACCGTGTACAGTAGGTGTGTATTTTTTTTGCATTAGTGAAATTATTTTGACGTGATATGAACCTAGAGGGATTTATTTCAAGAACCGTAACGTTACTGCAACTGAGAATCGATTCACGTTTAGATGGCTTCCAGAGCTAATTCTCCCTTTAAATATAACATGTACCTAAGGTCATTGGACAAAGGAGTAACGCTAGGCTAAGTTTAATTCCACTAACGTTAGCATCGTTGCTTAGCTGTGGGATTTGGACGTTGCATTGTAGCAGAAGTTTGACTCAGTAAACCATATCAGCAAACCAATGGGGAAAGTCCACGGTCTTTACCAACGCAACTAGCTAGCTAGCTACCTTGTTTTGTGTAGTGACACAGGGACTGAGGGAGGGCGCAACGTCAGCCATTAGCTAGTTAGCGTAGTTTTGACATACAGTCCTTTCAGTGTGGTCATGGCCAGGTGGTGTGCCCGAAAATGAGTCTCAACCATTGACTTCAGCATCTTAGTTGCACAACCATATGTTGATGCATAACTAGCTAGCCAGTGAAATGTGAGGGCTCAATGTATGAGTTGCAACAGCACCTCACCACACGCAGCAGCAACTGTTGCTGATGCTGCCTATCTTTCTTTTCTAGTTTGTGAGAAGACAAAGAACAGGGCCATTCTTTCACCTGACAGCTAGCCAGCCGGAGAGACGGGGAACAGGATAGGGAAACAGTGCGCTGCAGAGCCACCAGAGAAGATGGCTAGCAGCCCAGAGAAGAGTTCCACAGCACAGGAGCTGAAGGAGCAGGGCAACCAACTGTTCCTCTGCCGCAAGTACCAGGAAGCTGCCACCTGCTACAGCAAAACCATAGTGAGTAGCAAGCTACTGCTCTTAAGGGGAATGATGATGTAAAATGTCTACACCTTTTCAGATGACTGAAAGTCTATATGATATGAGATATTGACACTGTCCTATTCACCTACTCTGAATAGATGTCAGAATAGAAGTAGCTTGGTCTGATGCACTCTTACAAAAATAGCTTGTGCAATATGTAACGTGCGTGGTTGCACCTGTGTGTGTGTGTGTATACATCTTGCCAACAGAACCGTAACCCCTCAGTGGCGGTGTCCTACACCAACCGTACTCTGTGCCAAGTGAAGCTGCAAGCAGAACGACAAAGCCCTGGCGGACTGCAAGCACGCGCTGGAACTGGACCCCCATTCTGTCAAAGCCCACTTCTTCCTGTGCCAGTGTCACCTGGAGCTGGAGAACTACAACGAGGTCATCGGCAACCTGCAGAGAGGTCAGGACCAACCCTCAAGGCCAGTTTCCTAGACACAGATTAAGTTTGGGCCTGTATTCACTAAGGGTCCGATTTAGGAAATTACGCCTTTCCTATATACTTTTTAGTAGTTGGAATTCAGAGTAACCTTATTAAGGTGCGTAACAGGCTTTGTAGGCGTGGTTCACTTGCGCACGCCAAATAAGTGTAATTGAACTGCTAGAAACCTTCCCACTGGCTGGCCAACAGATGTTCTCGTGGAGTTTTTATTCAATAGGGTTTTCAGTACATTTGTCTTAATAAGTCATCCCTTTAAATACAGTACACCTTTTCACTTTGGTTTTTGTCAACAGACTCAATAGAATATATTGAGAGAACGGGTTCAGAATATTATGGATCAATGAAGGAAAGATATCTAAATATATGCATATTTGTCTCCGTTTCAACACCAGTTGGTAGATTTTAAAAAAATACTCTGATCTTGTACCTACAAGATCAGAGTATTTTTTTTACATTTAGGGTTAGGAAAGTATTTATGAATCATAAAAAAATAGCTTGGAGAACCTTTCGGCATGAAAGAAAGTAAACAGTGGTTTGATTCATTCTAAAAATTGCCACACTCACTTATTTAACCTGTGGTAATGTTGGAATATTTGTGTACATAGAGAATAGTGTACAACATCTATTGCCTGCACCAACCATGGAACTGGGTGATGACACAGCCAAGTATGGTGCCATACATCGGGTTCAAACTGCTGTCTTAATCAGTGTTCCGCTCCATAAACGATTTAATTAGCCTTTTATTATGTTATCAATTGTTACTAATGATTCTTAGCAATAGCCACATGGCCGTGACGGCGTTTACAGAGGAAGCAAATAAAGGTAAACCTTTAGGGGTTAGGTTATACCTACTGAAGGGAACTAATAGTAAATTGGCAGTTGAATAAGTGTTATTATTATGCCTACTCACAGTCGATACTGATAGTGGTTAATATTTAACATGATAGAAATAGGAGACAAAGTCGGGGTAGCCTATAATTAAGACATTCAGGAGTGTCCATCCCTGCAAGTTAAAAGGCCGTACAATAAAATTCTGCATAATGGCACGGCATGTCCCAGTGTGTAATCTTGGTTTCATCAGCCCAGAAAATATTGTTTTTCATGTCTGAGAGGCCTTCAAGTTGTAGAACTACCTCAAGGATGATCAATGGAAACAGGATGCACCTCAGCTCAATTTCCAGTATCATAGCAAATGGT
This sequence comes from Oncorhynchus mykiss, assembly GCF_013265735.2. Classification (NCBI taxonomy): domain Eukaryota; kingdom Metazoa; phylum Chordata; class Actinopteri; order Salmoniformes; family Salmonidae; genus Oncorhynchus; species Oncorhynchus mykiss. Next base: position 33,337 of record NW_023494193.1, read on the forward strand.
CTGAATACTTATGTAAATAAGGTATTTCTGTTTTTGCAAACATTTCTAAACCTGTTTTTGTTGTGTCATTATGGGGTGTTGTGTGTAGATTGAGGGGAAAAATGTATTAATATATTGTTAGTTACGCTGTAACATAACAATGTGGAAAAAGTGAAGGGGTCTGAATACTTTCTGAATGCACTGTAGATGTGCAGTTGCAATTTATAATGCTGTCAACATTCTAACTATACCCAGTACTAGGCATCTCTGAGGCAGTATTACATTCATGTCTGGACCTTTTCTGTCGGCAGCTTACAATCTGGCCAAGGAGCAGAGACTGAACTTTGGAGACGACATCCCGAGTGCCCTGCGGGTCGCTAAGAGGAAGCGCTGGAATAGCATTGAGGAGAAGCGCATCAACCAGGAGAACAAGCTGCATGCATATCTCACCAAACTTATCCTAGCAGAGAAGGAGAGGTGAGGGAGGGACCGGGAGCTAGGCTTTTGGGCAGATAATCATACTAGTGTATGAGCAAAATGTCTGCACTGATATTCCTACATTTTGGCCCATTCCACCTGACAGCTGGTGTAACTGAGTCAGGTTTGTCGGCCTCTTTGCTCGCACACGCTTTTTCAGTTCTGCCCACACATTTTCTATAGGATTGAGGTCAGGGCTCTGTGATGACAACTCCAATACCTTGACTTTGTTGTCCTTACGCCATTTTCCCACAACTTTTTCGGTCCGAGAACCTTCTAGAGCCACGTACCTCACCACGCACTATCGACCTGGGGTCTAGAACAGGTTTCTAAAGTTTCGTAACTCTAGTTCTGACAGTTCTTTTTTAGCTCGAACAAAGCTAACTAATGTATATCTCAGTGTATGTCTCTACGCACCCCAATGTGTCCCTCCTTCCAAGCTGTGCTTGTGTGTGATTTAGTTTTTCTTTGAAATTTTATGGGAAAAATGACTGATTTACAGTTCATGGGGGTTGCCTAATCACACACATGAAGTTTTGGAAAGATCTGACTTTTTTAACCCTTTGAAACATCCCCTGTGACACCAATTATGGCACTTCCGGTTGGCACAGGAAGCTATAGGTAAACACATATCCTCATTGGGGTGTGCCTTTACAGAATCCTGAGTTTTAAGTGTTTATGTTAAGAACTGACCGATTTACACAGGGTTGAATGCACTATTTATCACAAGCTGCTGGTTGGGTATGGAAAAACACGTTTAGGGTGATTTTAACCACTTCCGGTTGCTTCAGGAAGCTTAGAATCGACACAGGTAGACCTCATAGTATCCTGATGGACTGTCATTGAAGACAGGTTCATAAGGCATTCATAACCCACATAGGCTTCAGGTTGACTTTAGAGGAGCAGGCAATGTATTCCTATGGGGAGAGATGTCATTGTAATCTGTGAGATCAAAAAAAAAAACTGTTTTACTGTTAAGGGTTAATGCCACGCGGTCAAGGTTAGGCTTGCACAGATCGGGAGGACCTCAGGAACGTACCTGAGGTCGAATTGTGCTTCTCACCCTAACGGTTCTCTCACTGTCACCCAAAAGCAAATGACATTTAGGGCCAGGCTTCATTTTGGGCCTACTTTTTTCACGGTCGCTGCACTCAGAGCGAGCTACGGTCAAGCGGGGCATCTCCTTGAACTCGGAACGGCCTAGAGAATATGGAAATGCCATTGCAGGCTCTGTGTGTCTTTAAGCACCGCACTTTGTCACTCCATCCTTGCTGTGTGTGTGTGTGTGTGTGTGTGAGAGAGCTTTTCTTTGACATCTGTTGGGAGAAATGACTGATTTACAGTTCATGGGGGGAAAAAACAACATAACTTCCAAAGGTTTTCAACCACTTTTCGTGAACATGAGAATATTTCTACCATAAAACTACTACACGATTTTGTGTACTTTACTCAGAAAATATCCTTTTAGTCAGATTTCCAACATTGGTGATTAACATGATTTAATATGACTTTTGTGGCAATTTCTACAGAAACACTACTAAAGGACAGAATGGAGGTATAATTTGTAGAATTTCAACCATGAGATCTTTTTCAATAATAATAGAAATAATTGTATGCATTTTAGTCAGTGACATTGGTGATTAACATTAGGCAATTTCTATCATAAAATTACAACACAACAGAAGTGAAGTGCCATTTGGAGAATTTCAACCTCGGAGATATTTTATAATATTTGAGGAAATCAATTTTACGTATTTTAACAGGCAAAGCATAATTTCCAAAAGATTTCAAACACTTTGGGAAATGCGTGCCTGTAGTGAAATTGCATGTTTGCATAGCGCGCGGAGGTGATAGTGCGGCAGAGTCGATTTCCGCGCTTATAAACGCAACGTCGTTACAGTATTTTATCAGCAAAACATCATTTCCAAAATATTTCAAACACTTGTTAACATGATGTAATATGACCTTGAGGCAATTTCTACCACAAAACTACTAATGGTAAGGATTGGTTTTGGGGTATTGGTAACTTTTTTGTTATTGAATCTTACCTCGCGGTGCTCCGTCGTATATCCGACGTCAGCATGACAACAAACTAGCTAGCTCTTAGCTCTCTGTTATAGTATAGTTATAGTATAGTTACAGTTCAATGGGAAAAGCAAATCAATTAAGACTTGAAATTGAAATATACTGGCACATCAATCGTCTGTATATGAAATTCATTTGAAAGGGTGAGGTTAAAGATGTTTGTTTTTGTGTGTAGTTCACCACTAATCGGTAGCTAGGTAACGTTAGTTTAATAACCGAAATTTGAGCTAGGCTAGCTGTTAGCTAACGCTTGACTTTGTCATCATGAGATAACGTTACATTAGACATACAAGCTTCGCTAGCGATATGTTTTTGGAGGCGTAATGACCTTATCTTTCATATCCGTGATAACCCATTTTCAAAAAACTAAAATTTAAATTGATACACAGCTTTATAGGGCTGGGGTTCCCACACGACCATATTTCCATCTCACAGCGCTTATTTACGGAAGACAGAGTGGACTACCTGAGCTAATTAGCAATCTGTTTCTCCGAATACGCCTGCTGTGTGAAGACAGACGCCACAAACGTGTTGTTACTGAAAAATACTGTTCTGTGTTAACCGGTTAAGACCGTGTACAGTAGGTGTGTATTTTTTTTGCATTAGTGAAATTATTTTGACGTGATATGAACCTAGAGGGATTTATTTCAAGAACCGTAACGTTACTGCAACTGAGAATCGATTCACGTTTAGATGGCTTCCAGAGCTAATTCTCCCTTTAAATATAACATGTACCTAAGGTCATTGGACAAAGGAGTAACGCTAGGCTAAGTTTAATTCCACTAACGTTAGCATCGTTGCTTAGCTGTGGGATTTGGACGTTGCATTGTAGCAGAAGTTTGACTCAGTAAACCATATCAGCAAACCAATGGGGAAAGTCCACGGTCTTTACCAACGCAACTAGCTAGCTAGCTACCTTGTTTTGTGTAGTGACACAGGGACTGAGGGAGGGCGCAACGTCAGCCATTAGCTAGTTAGCGTAGTTTTGACATACAGTCCTTTCAGTGTGGTCATGGCCAGGTGGTGTGCCCGAAAATGAGTCTCAACCATTGACTTCAGCATCTTAGTTGCACAACCATATGTTGATGCATAACTAGCTAGCCAGTGAAATGTGAGGGCTCAATGTATGAGTTGCAACAGCACCTCACCACACGCAGCAGCAACTGTTGCTGATGCTGCCTATCTTTCTTTTCTAGTTTGTGAGAAGACAAAGAACAGGGCCATTCTTTCACCTGACAGCTAGCCAGCCGGAGAGACGGGGAACAGGATAGGGAAACAGTGCGCTGCAGAGCCACCAGAGAAGATGGCTAGCAGCCCAGAGAAGAGTTCCACAGCACAGGAGCTGAAGGAGCAGGGCAACCAACTGTTCCTCTGCCGCAAGTACCAGGAAGCTGCCACCTGCTACAGCAAAACCATAGTGAGTAGCAAGCTACTGCTCTTAAGGGGAATGATGATGTAAAATGTCTACACCTTTTCAGATGACTGAAAGTCTATATGATATGAGATATTGACACTGTCCTATTCACCTACTCTGAATAGATGTCAGAATAGAAGTAGCTTGGTCTGATGCACTCTTACAAAAATAGCTTGTGCAATATGTAACGTGCGTGGTTGCACCTGTGTGTGTGTGTGTATACATCTTGCCAACAGAACCGTAACCCCTCAGTGGCGGTGTCCTACACCAACCGTACTCTGTGCCAAGTGAAGCTGCAAGCAGAACGACAAAGCCCTGGCGGACTGCAAGCACGCGCTGGAACTGGACCCCCATTCTGTCAAAGCCCACTTCTTCCTGTGCCAGTGTCACCTGGAGCTGGAGAACTACAACGAGGTCATCGGCAACCTGCAGAGAGGTCAGGACCAACCCTCAAGGCCAGTTTCCTAGACACAGATTAAGTTTGGGCCTGTATTCACTAAGGGTCCGATTTAGGAAATTACGCCTTTCCTATATACTTTTTAGTAGTTGGTATTCAGAGTAACCTTATTAAGGTGCGTAACAGGCTTTGTAGGCGTGGTTCACTTGCGCACGCCAAATAAGTGTAATTGAACTGCTAGAAACCTTCCCACTGGCTGGCCAACAGATGTTCTCGTGGAGTTTTTATTCAATAGGGTTTTCAGTACATTTGTCTTAATAAGTCATCCCTTTAAATACAGTACACCTTTTCACTTTGGTTTTTGTCAACAGACTCAATAGAATATATTGAGAGAACGGGTTCAGAATATTATGGATCAATGAAGGAAAGATATCTAAATATATGCATATTTGTCTCCGTTTCAACACCAGTTGGTAGATTTTAAAAAACTACTCTGATCTTGTACCTACAAGATCAGAGTATTTTTTTTACATTTAGGGTTAGGAAAGTATTTATGAATCATAAAAAAATAGCTTGGAGAACCTTTCGGCATGAAAGAAAGTAAACAGTGGTTTGATTCATTCTAAAAATTGCCACACTCACTTATTTAACCTGTGGTAATGTTGGAATATTTGTGTACATAGAGAATAGTGTACAAAATCTATTGCCTGCACCAACCATGGAACTGGGTGATGACACAGCCAAGTATGGTGCCATACATCGGGTTCAAACTGCTGTCTTAATCAGTGTTCCGCTCCATAAACGATTTAATTAGCCTTTTATTATGTTATCAATTGTTACTAATGATTCTTAGCAATAGCCACATGGCCGTGACGGCGTTTACAGAGGAAGCAAATAAAGGTAAACCTTTAGGGGTTAGGTTATACCTACTGAAGGGAACTAATAGTAAATTGGCAGTTGAATAAGTGTTATTATTATGCCTACTCACAGTCGATACTGATAGCGGTTAATATTTAACATGATAGAAATAGGAGACAAAGTCGGGGTAGCCTATAATTAAGACATTCAGGAGTGTCCATCCCTGCAAGTTAAAAGGCCGTACAATAAAATTCTGCATAATGGCACGGCATGTCCCAGTGTGTAATCTTGGTTTCATCAGCCCAGAAAATATTGTTTCTCATGTCTGAGAGGCCTTCAAGCTGTAGAACTACCTCAAGGATGATCAATGGAAACAGGATGCACCTCAGCTGAATTTCCAGTATCATAGCAAATGGTCTGAATACTTATGTAAATAAGGTATTTCTGTTTTTGCAAACATTTCTAAACCTGTTTTTGTTGTGTCATTATGGGGTGTTGTGTGTAGATTGAGGGGAAAAATGTATTAATATATTGTTAGTTACGCTGTAACATAACAATGTGGAAAAAGTGAAGGGGTCTGAATACTTTCTGAATGCACTGTAGATGTGCAGTTGCAATTTATAATGCTGTCAACATTCTAACTATACCCAGTACTAGGCATCTCTGAGGCAGTATTACATTCATGTCTGGACCTTTTCTGTCGGCAGCTTACAATCTGGCCAAGGAGCAGAGACTGAACTTTGGAGACGACATCCCGAGTGCCCTGCGGGTCGCTAAGAAGAAGCGCTGGAATAGCATTGAGGAGAAGCGCATCAACCAGGAGAACAAGCTGCATGCATATCTCACCAAACTTATCCTAGCAGAGAAGGAGAGGTGAGGGAGGGACCGGGAGCTAGGCTTTTGGGCAGATAATCATACTAGTGTATGAGCAAAATGTCTGCACTGATATTCCTACATTTTGGCCCATTCCACCTGACAGCTGGTGTAACTGAGTCAGGTTTGTCGGCCTCTTTGCTCGCACACGCTTTTTCAGTTCTGCCCACACATTTTCTATAGGATTGAGGTCAGGGCTCTGTGATGACAACTCCCAATACCTTGACTTTGTTGTCCTTACGCCATTTTCCCACAACTTTTTCGGTCCGAGAACCTTCTAGAGCCACGTACCTCACCACGCACTATCGACCTGGGGTCTAGAACAGGTTTCTAAAGTTTCGTAACTCTAGTTCTGACGGTTCTTTTTTAGCTCGAACAAAGCTAACTAATGTATATCTCAGTGTATGTCTCTACGCACCCCAATGTGTCCCTCCTTCCAAGCTGTGCTTGTGTGTGATTTAGTTTTTCTTTGAAATGTTATGGGAAAAATGACTGATTTACAGTTCATGGGGGTTGCCTAATCACACACATGAAGTTTTGGAAAGATCTGACTTTTTTAACCCTTTGAAACATCCCCTGTGACACCAATTATGGCACTTCCGGTTGGCACAGGAAGCTATAGGTAAACACATATCCTCATTGGGGTATGCCTTTACAGAATCCTGAGTTTTAAGTGTTTATGTTAAGAACTGACCGATTTACACAGGGTTGAATGCACTATTTAAATGTGAGGGCTCAATGTATGAGTTGCAACAGCACCTCACCACACGCAGCAGCAACTGTTGCTGATGCTGCCTATCTTTCTTTTCTAGTTTGTGAGAAGACAAAGAACAGGGCCATTCTTTCACCTGACAGCTAGCCAGCCGGAGAGACGGGGAACAGGATAGGGAAACAGTGCGCTGCAGAGCCACCAGAGAAGATGGCTAGCAGCCCAGAGAAGAGTTCCACAGCACAGGAGCTGAAGGAGCAGGGCAACCAACTGTTCCTCTGCCGCAAGTACCAGGAAGCTGCCACCTGCTACAGCAAAACCATAGTGAGTAGCAAGCTACTGCTCTTAAGGGGAATGATGATGTAAAATGTCTACACCTTTTCAGATGACTGAAAGTCTATATGATATGAGATATTGACACTGTCCTATTCACCTACTCTGAATAGATGTCAGAATAGAAGTAGCTTGGTCTGATGCACTCTTACAAAAATAGCTTGTGCAATATGTAACGTGCGTGGTTGCACCTGTGTGTGTGTGTATACATCTTGCCAACAGAACCGTAACCCCTCAGTGGCGGTGTACTACACCAACCGTACTCTGTGCCAAGTGAAGCTGCAAGCAGAACGACAAAGCCCTGGCGGACTGCAAGGAACTGGACCCCCATTCTGTCAAAGCCCACTTCTTCCTGTGCCAGTGTCACCTGGAGCTGGAGAACTACAACGAGGCCATCGGCAACCTGCAGAGAGGTCAGGACCAACCCTCAAGGCCAGTTTCCTAGACACAGATTAAGTTTGGGCCTGTATTCACTAAGGGTCCGATTTAGGAAATTACGCCTTTCCTATATACTTTTTAGTAGTTGGTATTCAGAGTAACCTTATTAAGGTGCGTAACAGGCTTTGTAGGCGTGGTTCACTTGCGCACGCCAAATAAGTGTAATTGAACTGCTAGAAACCTTCCCACTGGCTGGCCAACAGATGTTCTCGTGGAGTTTTTATTCAATAGGGTTTTCAGTACATTTGTCTTAATAAGTCATCCCTTTAAATACAGTACACCTTTTCACTTTGGTTTTTGTCAACAGACTCAATAGAATATATTGAGAGAACGGGTTCAGAATATTATGGATCAATGAAGGAAAGATATCTAAATATATGCATATTTGTCTCCGTTTCAACACCAGTTGGTAGATTTTAAAAAAATACTCTGATCTTGTACCTACAAGATCAGAGTATTTTTTTTACATTTAGGGTTAGGAAAGTATTTATGAATCATAAAAAAATAGCTTGGAGAACCTTTCGGCATGAAAGAAAGTAAACAGTGGTTTGATTCATTCTAAAAATTGCCACACTCACTTATTTAACCTGTGGTAATGTTGGAATATTTGTGTACATAGAGAATAGTGTACAACATCTATTGCCTGCACCAACCATGGAACTGGGTGATGACACAGCCAAGTATGGTGCCATACATCGGGTTCAAACTGCTGTCTTAATCAGTGTTCCGCTCCATAAACGATTTAATTAGCCTTTTATTATGTTATCAATTGTTACTAATGATCCTTAGCAATAGCCACATGGCCGTGACGGCGTTTACAGAGGAAGCAAATAAAGGTAAACCTTTAGGGGTTAGGTTATACCTACTGAAGGGAACTAATAGTAAATTGGCAGTTGAATAAGTGTTATTATTATGCCTACTCACAGTCGATACTGATAGCGGTTAATATTTAACATGATAGAAATAGGAGACAAAGTCGGGGTAGCCTATAATTAAGACATTCAGGAGTGTCCATCCCTGCAAGTTAAAAGGCCGTACAATAAAATTCTGCATAATGGCACGGCATGTCCCAGTGTGTAATCTTGGTTTCATCAGCCCAGAAAATATTGTTTCTCATGTCTGAGAGGCCTTCAAGCTGTAGAACTACCTCAAGGATGATCAATGGAAACAGGATGCACCTCAGCTCAATTTCCAGTATCATAGCAAATGGTCTGAATACTTATGTAAATAAGGTATTTCTGTTTTTGCAAACATTTCTAAACCTGTTTTTGTTGTGTCATTATGGGGTGTTGTGTGTAGATTGAGGGGAAAAATGTATTAATATATTGTTAGTTACGCTGTAACATAACAATGTGGAAAAAGTGAAGGGGTCTGAATACTTTCTGAATGCACTGTAGATGTGCAGTTGCAATTTATAATGCTGTCAACATTCTAACTATACCCAGTACTAGGCATCTCTGAGGCAGTATTACATTCATGTCTGGACCTTTTCTGTCGGCAGCTTACAATCTGGCCAAGGAGCAGAGACTGAACTTTGGAGACGACATCCCGAGTGCCCTGCGGGTCGCTAAGAAGAAGCGCTGGAATAGCATTGAGGAGAAGCGCATCAACCAGGAGAACAAGCTGCATGCATATCTCACCAAACTTATCCTAGCAGAGAAGGAGAGGTGAGGGAGGGACCGGGAGCTAGGCTTTTGGGCAGATAATCATACTAGTGTATGAGCAAAATGTCTGCACTGATATTCCTACATTTTGGCCCATTCCACCTGACAGCTGGTGTAACTGAGTCAGGTTTGTCGGCCTCTTTGCTCGCACACGCTTTTTCAGTTCTGCCCACACATTTTCTATAGGATTGAGGTCAGGGCTCTGTGATGACAACTCCAATACCTTGACTTTGTTGTCCTTACGCCATTTTCCCACAACTTTTTCGGTCCGAGAACCTTCTAGAGCCACGTACCTCACCACGCACTATCGACCTGGGGTCTAGAACAGGTTTCTAAAGTTTCGTAACTCTAGTTCTGACGGTTCTTTTTTAGCTCGAACAAAGCTAACTAATGTATATCTCAGTGTATGTCTCTACGCACCCCAATGTGTCCCTCCTTCCAAGCTGTGCTTGTGTGTGATTTAGTTTTTCTTTGAAATGTTATGGGAAAAATGACTGATTTACAGTTCATGGGGGTTGCCTAATCACACACATGAAGTTTTGGAAAGATCTGACTTTTTTAACCCTTTGAAACATCCCCTGTGACACCAATTATGGCACTTCCGGTTGGCACAGGAAGCTATAGGTAAACACATATCCTCATTGGGGTGTGCCTTTACAGAATCCTGAGTTTTAAGTGTTTATGTTAAGAACTGACCGATTTACACAGGGTTGAATGCACTATTTATCACAAGCTGCTGGTTGGGTATGGAAAAACACGTTTAGGGTGATTTTAACCACTTCCGGTTGCTTCAGGAAGCTTAGAATCGACACAGGTAGACCTCATAGTATCCTGATGGACTGTCATTGAAGACAGGTTCATAAGGCATTCATAACCCACATAGGCTTCAGGTTGACTTTAGAGGAGCAGGCAATGTATTCCTATGGGGAAAGATGTCATTGTAATCTGTGAGATCAAAAAAAAACTGTTTTACTGTTAAGGGTTAATGCCACGCGGTCAAGGTTAGGCTTGCACAGATCGGGAGGACCTCAGGAACGTACCTGATGTCGAATTGTGCTTCTCACCCTAACGGTTCTCTCACTGTCACCCAAAAGCAAATGACATTTAGGGCCAGGCTTCATTTTGGGCCTACTTTTTTCACGGTCGCTGCACTCAGAGCGAGCTACGGTCAAGCGGGGCATCTCCTTGAACTCGGAACGGCCTAGAGAATATGGAAATGCCATTGCAGGCTCTGTGTGTCTTTAAGCACCGCACTTTGTCACTCCATCCTTGCTGTGTGTGTGTGTGTGTGTGAGAGAGCTTTTCTTTGACATCTGTTGGGAGAAATGACTGATTTACAGTTCATGGGGGGAAAAAACAACATAACTTCCAAAGGTTTTCAACCACTTTTCGTGAACATGAGAATATTTCTACCATAAAACTACTACACGATTTTGTGTACTTTACTCAGAAAATATCCTTTTAGTCAGATTTCCAACATTGGTGATTAACATGATTTAATATGACTTTTGTGGCAATTTCTACAGAAACACTACTAAAGGACAGAATGGAGGTATAATTTGTAGAATTTCAACCATGAGATCTTTTTCAATAATAATAGAAATAATTGTATGCATTTTAGTCAGTGACATTGGTGATTAACATTAGGCAATTTCTATCATAAAATTACAACACAACAGAAGTGAAGTGCCATTTGGAGAATTTCAACCTCGGAGATATTTTATAATATTTGAGGAAATCAATTTTACGTATTTTAACAGGCAAAGCATCATTTCCAAAAGATTTCAAACACTTTGGGAAATGCGTGCCTGTAGTGAAATTGCATGTTTGCATAGCGCGCGGAGGTGATCGTGCGGCAGAGTCGATTTCCGCGCTTATAAACGCAACGTCGTTACAGTATTTTATCAGCAAAACATCATTTCCAAAATATTTCAAACACTTGTTAACATGATGTAATATGACCTTGAGGCAATTTCTACCACAAAACTACTAATGGTAAGGATTGGTTTTGGGGTATTGGTAACTTTTTTGTTATTGAATCTTACCTCGCGGTGCTCCGTCGTATATATCCGACGTCAGCATGACAACAAACTAGCTAGCTCTTAGCTCTCTGTTATAGTATAGTTATAGTATAGTTACAGTTCAATGGGAAAAGCAAATCAATTAAGACTTGAAATTGAAATATACTGGCACATCAATCGTCTGTATATGAAATTCATTTGAAAGGGTGAGGTTAAAGATGTTTGTTTTTGTGTGTAGTTCACCACTAATCGGTAGCTAGGTAACGTTAGTTTAATAACCGAAATTTGAGCTAGGCTAGCTGTTAGCTAACGCTTGACTTTGTCATCATGAGATAACGTTACATTAGACATACAAGCTTCGCTAGCGATATGTTTTTGGAGGCGTAATGACCTTATCTTTCATATCCGTGATAACCCATTTTCAAAAAACTAAAATTTAAATTGATACACAGCTTTATAGGGCTGGGGTTCCCACACGACCATATTTCCATCTCACAGCGCTTATTTACGGAAGACAGAGTGGACTACCTGAGCTAATTAGCAATCTGTTTCTCCGAATACGCCTGCTGTGTGAAGACAGACGCCACAAACGTGTTGTTACTGAAAAATACTGTTCTGTGTTAACCGGTTAAGACCGTGTACAGTAGGTGTGTATTTTTTTGCATTAGTGAAATTATTTTGATGTGAAATGAACCTAGAGGGATTTATTTCAAGAACCGTAACGTTACTGCAACTGAGAATCGATTCACGTTTAGATGGCTTCCAGAGCTAATTCTCCCTTTAAATATAACATGTACCTAAGGTCATTGGACAAAGGAGTAACGCTAGGCTAAGTTTAATTCCACTAACGTTAGCATCGTTGCTTAGCTGTGGGATTTGGACGTTGCATTGTAGCAGAAGTTTGACTCAGTAAACCATATCAGCAAACCAATGGGGAAAGTCCACGGTCTTTACCAACGCAACTAGCTAGCTAGCTACCTTGTTTTGTGTAGTGACACAGGGACTGAGGGAGGGCGCAACGTCAGCCATTAGCTAGTTAGCGTAGTTTTGACATACAGTCCTTTCAGTGTGGTCATGGCCAGGTGGTGTGCCCGATAATGAGTCTCAACCATTGACTTCAGCATCTTAGTTGCACAACCATATGTTGATGCATAACTAGCTAGCCAGTGAAATGTGAGGGCTCAATGTATGAGTTGCAACAGCACCTCACCACACGCAGCAGCAACTGTTGCTGATGCTGCCTATCTTTCTTTTCTAGTTTGTGAGAAGACAAAGAACAGGGCCATTCTTTCACCTGACAGCTAGCCAGCCGGAGAGACGGGGAACAGGATAGGGAAACAGTGCGCTGCAGAGCCACCAGAGAAGATGGCTAGCAGCCCAGAGAAGAGTTCCACAGCACAGGAGCTGAAGGAGCAGGGCAACCAACTGTTCCTCTGCCGCAAGTACCAGGAAGCTGCCACCTGCTACAGCAAAACCATAGTGAGTAGCAAGCTACTGCTCTTAAGGGGAATGATGATGTAAAATGTCTACACCTTTTCAGATGACTGAAAGTCTATATGATATGAGATATTGACACTGTCCTATTCACCTACTCTGAATAGATGTCAGAATAGAAGTAGCTTGGTCTGATGCACTCTTACAAAAATAGCTTGTGCAATATGTAACGTGCGTGGTTGCACCTGTGTGTGTGTGTGTATACATCTTGCCAACAGAACCGTAACCCCTCAGTGGCGGTGTACTACACCAACCGTACTCTGTGCCAAGTGAAGCTGCAAGCAGAACGACAAAGCCCTGGCGGACTGCAAGGAACTGGACCCCCATTCTGTCAAAGCCCACTTCTTCCTGTGCCAGTGTCACCTGGAGCTGGAGAACTACAACGAGTCCATCGGCAACCTGCAGAGAGGTCAGGACCAACCCTCAAGGCCAGTTTCCTAGACACAGATTAAGTTTGGGCCTGTATTCACTAAGGGTCCGATTTAGGAAATTACGCCTTTCCTATATACTTTTTAGTAGTTGGTATTCAGAGTAACCTTATTAAGGTGCGTAACAGGCTTTGTAGGCGTGGTTCACTTGCGCACGCCAAATAAGTGTAATTGAACTGCTAGAAACCTTCCCACTGGCTGGCCAACAGATGTTCTCGTGGAGTTTTTATTCAATAGGGTTTTCAGTACATTTGTCTTAATAAGTCATCCCTTTAAATACAGTACACCTTTTCACTTTGGTTTTTGTCAACAGACTCAATAGAATATATTGAGAGAACGGGTTCAGAATATTATGGATCAATGAAGGAAAGATATCTAAATATATGCATATTTGTCTCCGTTTCAACACCAGTTGGTAGATTTTTAAAAAATACTCTGATCTTGTACCTACAAGATCAGAGTATTTTTTTTACATTTAGGGTTAGGAAAGTATTTATGAATCATAAAAAAATAGCTTGGAGAACCTTTCGGCATGAAAGAAAGTAAACAGTGGTTTGATTCATTCTAAAAATTGCCACACTCACTTATTTAACCTGTGGTAATGTTGGAATATTTGTGTACATAGAGAATAGTGTACAACATCTATTGCCTGCACCAACCATGGAACTGGGTGATGACACAGCCAAGTATGGTGCCATACATCGGGTTCAAACTGCTGTCTTAATCAGTGTTCCGCTCCATAAACAATTTAATTAGCCTTTTATTATGTTATCAATTGTTACTAATGATCCTTAGCAATAGCCACATGGCCGTGACGGCGTTTACAGAGGAAGCAAATAAAGGTAAACCTTTAGGGGTTAGGTTATACCTACTGAAGGGAACTAATAGTAAATTGGCAGTTGAATAAGTGTTATTATTATGCCTACTCACAGTCGATACTGATAGTGGTTAATATTTAACATGATAGAAATAGGAGACAAAGTCGGGGTAGCCTATAATTAAGACATTCAGGAGTGTCCATCCCTGCAAGTTAAAAGGCCGTACAATAAAATTCTGCATAATGGCACGGCATGTCCCAGTGTGTAATCTTGGTTTCATCAGCCCAGAAAATATTGTTTCTCATGTCTGAGAGGCCTTCAAGTTGTAGAACTACCTCAAGGATGATCAATGGAAACAGGATGCACCTCAGCTCAATTTCCAGTATCATAGCAAATGGTCTGAATACTTATGTAAATAAGGTATTTCTGTTTTTGCAAACATTTCTAAACCTGTTTTTGTTGTGTCATTATGGGGTGTTGTGTGTAGATTGAGGGGAAAAATGTATTAATATATTGTTAGTTACGCTGTAACATAACAATGTGGAAAAAGTGAAGGGGTCTGAATACTTTCTGAATGCACTGTAGATGTGCAGTTGCAATTTATAATGCTGTCAACATTCTAACTATACCCAGTACTAGGCATCTCTGAGGCAGTATTACATTCATGTCTGGACCTTTTCTGTCGGCAGCTTACAATCTGGCCAAGGAGCAGAGACTGAACTTTGGAGACGACATCCCGAGTGCCCTGCGGGTCGCTAAGAAGAAGCGCTGGAATAGCATTGAGGAGAAGCGCATCAACCAGGAGAACAAGCTGCATGCATATCTCACCAAACTTATCCTAGCAGAGAAGGAGAGGTGAGGGAGGGACCGGGAGCTAGGCTTTTGGGCAGATAATCATACTAGTGTATGAGCAAAATGTCTGCACTGATATTCCTACATTTTGGCCCATTCCACCTGACAGCTGGTGTAACTGAGTCAGGTTTGTCGGCCTCTTTGCTCGCACACGCTTTTTCAGTTCTGCCCACACATTTTCTATAGGATTGAGGTCAGGGCTCTGTGATGACAACTCCAATACCTTGACTTTGTTGTCCTTACGCCATTTTCCCACAACTTTTTCGGTCCGAGAACCTTCTAGAGCCACGTACCTCACCACGCACTATCGACCTGGGGTCTAGAACAGGTTTCTAAAGTTTCGTAACTCTAGTTCTGACGGTTCTTTTTTAGCTCGAACAAAGCTAACTAATGTATATCTCAGTGTATGTCTCTACGCACCCCAATGTGTCCCTCCTTCCAAGCTGTGCTTGTGTGTGATTTCGTTTTTCTTTTTTTTTTTTTTTTTTTTTTTATTTCACCTTTATTTAACCAGGTAGGCTAGTTGAGAACAAGTTCTCATTTGCAACTGCGACCTGGCCAAGATAAGGCATAGCAGTGTGAACAGACAACACAGAGTTACACATGGAGTAAACAATTAACAAGTCAATAACACAGTAGAAAAAAGGGGAGTCTATATATACATTGTGTGCAAAAGGCATGAGAAGGTAGGCAAATAATTACAATTATGCAGATTAACACTGGAGTGATAAATGATCAGAAGGTTATGTACAGGTAGAGATATTGGTGTGCAAAAGAGCAGAAAAATAAATAAATAAAAACAGTATGGGGATGAGGTAGGTGAAAATGGGTGGGCTATTTACCAATAGACTATGTACAGCTGCAGCGATCGGTTAGCTGCTCAGATAGCAGATGTTTGAAGTTGGTGAGGGAGATAAAAGTCTCCAACTTCAGCGATTTTTGCAATTCGTTCCAATCACAGGCAGCAGAGAACTGGAACGAAAGGCGGCCAAATGAGGTGTTGGCTTTAGGGATGATCAGTGAGATACACCTGCTGGAGCGCGTGCTACGGATGGGTGTTGCCATCGTAACCAGTGAACTGAGATAAGGCGGAGCTTTACCTAGCATGGACTTGTAGATGACCTGGAGCCAGTGGGTCTGGCGACGAATATGTAGCGAGGGCCAGCCGACTAGAGCATACAAGTCGCAGTGGTGGGTGGTATAAGGTGCTTTAGTGACAAAACGGATGGCACTGTGATAAACTGCATCCAGTTTGCTGAGTAGAGTGTTGGAAGCAATTTTGTAGATGACATCGCCGAAGTCGAGGATCGGTAGGATAGTCAGTTTTACTAGGGTAAGTTTGGCGGCGTGAGTGAAGGAGGCTTTGTTGCGGAATAGAAAGCCGACTCTTGATTTGATTTTCGATTGGAGATGTTTGATATGGGTCTGGAAGGAGAGTTTAGAGTCTAGCCAGACACCTAGGTACTTATAGATGTCCACATATTCAAGGTCGGAACCATCCAGGGTGGTGATGCTGGTCAGGCGTGCGGGTGCAGGCAGCGAACGGTTGAAAAGCATGCATTTGGTTTTACTAGCGTTTAAGAGCAGTTGGAGGCCACGGAAGGAGTGCTGTATGGCATTGAAGCTCGTTTGGAGGTTAGATAGCACAGAGTCCAAGGACGGGCCGGAAGTATATAGAATGGTGTCGTCTGCGTAGAGGTGGATCAGGGAATCGCCCGCAGCATGAGAAACATCATTGATATATACAGAGAAAAGAGTCGGCCCGAGAATTGAACCCTGTGGCACCCCCATAGAGACTGCCAGAGGACCGGACAGCATGCCCTCCGATTTGACACACTGAACTCTGTCTGCAAAGTAATTGGTGAACCAGGCAAGGCAGTCATCCGAAAAACCGAGGCTACTGAGTCTGCCGATAAGAATACGGTGATTGACAGAGTCGAAAGCCTTGGCAAGGTCTATGAAGACGGCTGCACAGTACTGTCTTTTATCGATGGCGGTTATGATATCGTTTAGTACCTTGAGCGTGGCTGAGGTACACCCGTGACCGGCTCGGAAACCAGATTGCACAGCGGAGAAGGTACGGTGGGATTCAAGATGGTCAGTGATCTGTTTGTTGACTTGGCTTTCGAAGACCTTAGATAGGCAGGGCAGGATGGATATTGGTCTGTAACAGTTTGGGTCCAGGGTGTCGCCCCCTTTGAAGAGGGGGATGACTGCGGCAGCTTTCCAATCCTTGGGGATCTCAGACGATATGAAAGAGAGGTTGAACAGGCTGGTAATTGAAATTTTATGGGAAAAATGACTGATTTACAGTTCATGGGGGTTGCCTAATCACACACATGAAGTTTTGGAAAGATCTGACTTTTTTAACCCTTTGAAACATCCCCTGTGACACCAATTATGGCACTTCCGGTTGGCACAGGAAGCTATAGGTAAACACATATCCTCATTGGGGTATGCCTTTACAGAATCCTGAGTTTTAAGTGTTTATGTTAAGAACTGACCGATTTACACAGGGTTGAATGCACTATTTATCACAAGCTGCTGGTTGGGTATGGAAAAACACGTTTAGGGTGATTTTAACCACTTCCGGTTGCTTCAGGAAGCTTAGAATCGACACAGGTAGACCTCATAGTATCCTGATGGACTGTCATTGAAGACAGGTTCATAAGGCATTCATAACCCACATAGGCTTCAGGTTGACTTTAGAGGAGCAGGCAATGTATTCCTATGGGGAAAGATGTCATTGTAATCTGTGAGATCAAAAAAAAAACTGTTTTACTGTTAAGGGTTAATGCCACGCGGTCAAGGTTAGGCTTGCACAGATCGGGAGGACCTCAGGAACGTACCTGATGTCGAATTGTGCTTCTCACCCTAACGGTTCTCTCACTGTCACCCAAAAGCAAATGACATTTAGGGCCAGGCTTCATTTTGGGCCTACTTTTTTCACGGTCGCTGCACTCAGAGCGAGCTACGGTCAAGCGGGGCATCTCCTTGAACTCGGAACGGCCTAGAGAATATGGAAATGCCATTGCAGGCTCTGTGTGTCTTTAAGCACCGCACTTTGTCACTCCATCCTTGCTGTGTGTGTGTGTGTGTGTGAGAGAGCTTTTCTTTGACATCTGTTGGGAGAAATGACTGATTTACAGTTCATGGGGGGAAAAAACAACATAACTTCCAAAGGTTTTCAACCACTTTTCGTGAACATGAGAATATTTCTACCATAAAACTACTACACGATTTTGTGTACTTTACTCAGAAAATATCCTTTTAGTCAGATTTCCAACATTGGTGATTAACATGATTTAATATGACTTTTGTGGCAATTTCTACAGAAACACTACTAAAGGACAGAATGGAGGTATAATTTGTAGAATTTCAACCATGAGATCTTTTTCAATAATAATAGAAATAATTGTATGCATTTTAGTCAGTGACATTGGTGATTAACATTAGGCAATTTCTATCATAAAATTACAACACAACAGAAGTGAAGTGCCATTTGGAGAATTTCAACCTCGGAGATATTTTATAATATTTGAGGAAATCAATTTTACGTATTTTAACAGGCAAAGCATCATTTCCAAAAGATTTCAAACACTTTGGGAAATGCGTGCCTCTAGTGAAATTGCATGTTTGCATAGCGCGCGGAGGTGATCGTGCGGCAGAGTCGATTTCCGCGCTTATAAACGCAACGTCGTTACAGTATTTTATCAGCAAAACATCATTTCCAAAATATTTCAAACACTTGTTAACATGATGTAATATGACCTTGAGGCAATTTCTACCACAAAAC
The DNA here is from genome assembly GCF_013265735.2 of Oncorhynchus mykiss. NCBI lineage: Eukaryota > Metazoa > Chordata > Actinopteri > Salmoniformes > Salmonidae > Oncorhynchus > Oncorhynchus mykiss. The sequence continues at coordinate 51,973 of NW_023494193.1, forward strand.
TACTAATGGTAAGGATTGGTTTTGGGGTATTGGTAACTTTTTTGTTATTGAATCTTACCTCGCGGTGCTCCGTCGTATATATCCGACGTCAGCATGACAACAAACTAGCTAGCTCTTAGCTCTCTGTTATAGTATAGTTATAGTATAGTTACAGTTCAATGGGAAAAGCAAATCAATTAAGACTTGAAATTGAAATATACTGGCACATCAATCGTCTGTATATGAAATTCATTTGAAAGGGTGAGGTTAAAGATGTTTGTTTTTGTGTGTAGTTCACCACTAATCGGTAGCTAGGTAACGTTAGTTTAATAACCGAAATTTGAGCTAGGCTAGCTGTTAGCTAACGCTTGACTTTGTCATCATGAGATAACGTTACATTAGACATACAAGCTTCGCTAGCGATATGTTTTTGGAGGCGTAATGACCTTATCTTTCATATCCGTGATAACCCATTTTCAAAAAACTAAAATTTAAATTGATACACAGCTTTATAGGGCTGGGGTTCCCACACGACCATATTTCCATCTCACAGCGCTTATTTACGGAAGACAGAGTGGACTACCTGAGCTAATTAGCAATCTGTTTCTCCGAATACGCCTGCTGTGTGAAGACAGACGCCACAAACGTGTTGTTACTGAAAAATACTGTTCTGTGTTAACCGGTTAAGACCGTGTACAGTAGGTGTGTATTTTTTTGCATTAGTGAAATTATTTTGATGTGATATGAACCTAGAGGGATTTATTTCAAGAACCGTAACGTTACTGCAACTGAGAATCGATTCACGTTTAGATGGCTTCCAGAGCTAATTCTCCCTTTAAATATAACATGTACCTAAGGTCATTGGACAAAGGAGTAACGCTAGGCTAAGTTTAATTCCACTATTGGGCTAACGTTAGCATCGTTGCTTAGCTGTGGGATTTGGACGTTGCATTGTAGCAGAAGTTTGACTCAGTAAACCATATCAGCAAA
>NW_023494194.1:0-52814 GCF_013265735.2 Oncorhynchus mykiss
AACTTGTTGCAGTATGGTCAAAATAGACACTGCTTGCCAAAAATACAGAAACGATGTTGGTGCTGTTACTTAAACTCCTGTAACTTTGAGTGAATATAATTTTTGCCTCCAAACTCCAGATTTGAGTGACAGAGAAGTAGACGAAGCTGGAACACTTGACATGTCTTGTCTAAGTGGTTGCAAAGTGGTTTTATTAACTGATTTGTGTAAAAAATAGCTTGATTTCACTTACAAAGAATGTCACTTGGAAGTGATGATGTCACGATGGGGCACTTGCGTTTCTTGAGAGATCCAATGAAAGCGGAAGGAGGACATAAAGAGGACAAGAAAGTGAAAAACGGAAACAGTATAACAGATATCCAAAATTCTATAGAAACAACTTGATCGAGACCGTTGCGAATTTGTTGATATTGGAACGGCATTTCTAGCTTAAACGGTGTAGGAGGAGTGTCTCCTCATGATTTTGGCCCTGCAGCGTCTGCGAGTATCCTAACCAACGGTTCCGTTTTGGAATATCAGAATTGACACAGAGAGCTGTTAGTGAAGAGCAGGTGAGAGGTTTCTTAAATCGCTCTCCCTCGAGAACGGTAGTCCCAATTTTAAAAGCGTTTCCGCCCTTGAGAAGCAGAGAAGTAGAGGAAGATTTTATGCCAAAATATGTTTGTGTAACTGTTTGTTTAGTGTTCAAAACGATAATTGTTTGGGAAAGTAATAAATTACCTTGCTGCTGGCATGATTTACAGACACTTGAAAGTGAGGCGATGGGTTACGAAAACGGCTATAGGTACAGATTGGTAGCCCCGATTTGAAATCCGCCCTTTTCTATGAAGAGCAGAGAAGCAGGGGAAGATTTTAGCTTGCGGAACATTTTTCCTCAAAAATGCTCCGAAAGTGGTCAAAACGACCGTTGTTTGGGAAGGTTGAAAAACACGTGGTAATGCAGTTACAAAAACAGCTGTACCGTAAGTTCCGTATGGAATATTTTGATTCTGCACACAGCTATGAATAGCAGAGAAGTAGACGAATATCCCATTCACTCTAACTTCTTGTCTAACTTGTTGCAGTATTGGTCAAAATAGACACTGCTTGCCAAAATGTTACAGAAACTGATGTTGGTGCTGTTACTTAAACTCCTGTAACTTTTGATGTGAATATCATTTTGCCTCCAAACTCCAGATTTGAGTGACAGAGAAGTAGACGAAGCTGGAACACTTGACATGTCTTGTCTAAGTGGTTGCAAAGTGGTTTTATTAACTGATTTGTGTAAAAAATAGCTTGATTTCACTTACAAAGAATGTCACTTGGAAGTGATGATGTCACAATGGGGCACTTGCGTTTCTTGAGAGATCCAATGAAAGCGGAAGGAGGACATAAAGAGGACAAGAAAGTGAAAAACGGAAACAGTATAACAGATATCCAAAATTCTATAGAAACAACTTGATCGAGACCGTTGCGAATTTGTTGATATTGGAACGGCATTTCTAGCTTAAACGGTGTAGGAGGAGTGTCTCCTCATGATTTTGGCCCTGCAGCGTCTGCGAGTATCCTAACCAACGGTTCCGTTTTGGAATATCAGAATTGACACAGAGAGCTGTTAGTGAAGAGCAGGTGAGAGGTTTCTTAAATCGCTCTCCCTCGAGAACGGTAGTCCCAATTTTAAAAGCGTTTCCGCCCTTGAAAGCAGAGAAGTAGAGGAAGATTTTATGCCAAAATATGTTGTGTAACTGTTTGTTTAGTGTTCAAAAACGATATTGTTTGGGAAAGTAATAAATTACCTTGCTGCTGGCATGATTTACAGACACTTGAAAGTGAGGCGATGGGTTACGAAAATCGGCTATAGGTACAGATTGGTAGCCCCGATTTGAAATCCGCCCTTTTCTATGAAGAGCAGAGAAGCAGGGGAAGATTTTAGCTTGCGGAACATTTTTCCTCAAAAATGCTCCGAAAGTGGTCAAAACGACCGTTGTTTGGGAAGGTTGAAAAACACGTGGTAATGCAGTTACAAAAACAGCTGTACCGTAAGTTCCGTATGGAATATTTTGATTCTGCACACAGCTATGAATAGCAGAGAAGTAGACGAATATCCCATTCACTCTAACTTCTTGTCTACTTGTTGCAGTATTGGTCAAAATAGACACTGCTTGCCAAATGTTACAGAAACTGATGTTGGTGCTGTTACTTAAACTCCGTAACTTTTGATGTGAATATAATTTTTGCCTCCAAACTCCAGATTTGAGTGACAGAGAAGTAGACGAAGCTGGAACACTTGACATGTCTTGTCTAAGTGGTTGCAAAGTGGTTTTATTAACTGATTTGTGTAAGAAATAGCTTGATTTCACTTACAAAGAATGTCACTTGGAAGTGATGATGTCACGATGGGGCACTTGCGTTTCTTGAGAGATCCAATGAAAGCGGAAGGAGGACATAAAGAGGACAAGAAAGTGAAAAACGGAAACAGTATAACAGATATCCAAAATTCTATAGAAACAACTTGATCGAGACCGTTGCGAATTTGTTGATATTGGAACGGCATTTCTAGCTTAAAAACGGTGTAGGAGGAGTGTCTCCTCATGATTTTGGCCCTGCAGCGTCTGCGAGTATCCTAACCAACGGTTCCGTTTGGAATATCAGAATTGACACAGAGAGCTGTTAGTGAAGAGCAGGTGAGAGGTTCTTAAATCGCTCTCCCTCGAGAACGGTAGTCCCAATTTAAAAGCGTTTCCGCCCTTGAGAAGCAGAAGAAGTAGAGGAAGATTTATGCCAAAATATGTTTGTGTAACTGTTTGTTTAGTGTTCAAAACGATATTGTTTGGGAAAGTAATAAATTACCTTGCTGCTGGCATGATTTACAGACACTTGAAAGTGAGGCGATGGGTTACGAAAACGGCTATAGGTACAGAGTGGTAGCCCCGATTTGAAATCCCGCCCTTTTCTATGAAGAGCAGAGAAGCAGGGGAAGATTTTAGCTTGCGGAACATTTTTCCTCAAAAATGCTCCGAAAGTGGTCAAAACGACCGTTGTTTGGGAAGGTTGAAAAACACGTGGTAATGCAGTTACAAAAACAGCTGTACCGTAAGTTCCGTATGGAATATTTTGATTCTGCACACAGCTATGAATAGCAGAGAAGTAGACGAATATCCCATTCACTCTAACTTCTTGTCTAACTTGTTGCAGTATTGGTCAAAATAGACACTGCTTGCCAAAATGTACAGAAACTGATGTTGGTGCTGTTACTTAAACTCCTGTAACTTTTGATGTGAATATAATTTTTGGCCTCCAAACTCCAGATTGAGTGACAGAGAAGTAGACGAAGCTGGAACACTTGACATGTCTTGTCTAAGTGGTTGCAAAGTGGTTTTATTAACTGATTTGTGTAAGAAATAGCTTGATTTCACTTACAAAGAATGTCACTTGGAAGTGATGATGTCACCGATGGGGCACTTGCGTTTCTTGAGAGATCCAATGAAAGCGGAAGGAGGACATAAAGAGGACAAGAAAGTGAAAAACGGAAACAGTATAACAGATATCCAAAATTCTATAGAAACAACTTGATCGAGACCGTTGCGAATTTGTTGATATTGGAACGGCATTTCTAGCTTAAACGGGTAGGAGGAGTGTCTCCTCATGATTTTGGCCCTGCAGCGTCTGCGAGTATCCTAACCAACGGTTCCGTTTTGGAATATCAGAATTGACACAGAGAGCTGTTAGTGAAGAGCAGGTGAGAGGTTTCTTAAATCGCTCTCCCTCGAGAACGGTAGTACCCAATTTAAAAGCGTTTCCGCCCTTGAGAAGCAGAGAAGTAGAGGAAGATTTTTATGCCAAAATATGTTTGTGTAACTGTTTGTTAGTGTTCAAAACGATAATTGTTTGGGAAAGTAATAAATTACCTTGCTGCTGGCATGATTTACAGACACTTGAAAGTGAGGCGATGGGTTACGAAAACGGCTATAGGTACAGATTGGTAGCCCCGATTTGAAATCCGCCCTTTTCTATGAAGAGCAGAGAAGCAGGGGAAGATTTTAGCTTGCGGAACATTTTTCCTCAAAAATGCTCCGAAAGTGGTCAAAACGACCGTTGTTTGGGAAGGTTGAAAAAACCACGTGGTAATGCAGTTACAAAACAGCTGTACCGTAAGTTCCGTATGGAATATTTTGATTCTGCACACAGCTATGAATAGCAGAGAAGTAGACGAATATCCCATGCACTCTAACTTCTTGTCTAACTTGTTGCAGTATTGGTCAAAAATAGACACTGCTTGCCAAAATGTTACAGAAACTGATGTTGGTGCTGTTACTTAAACTCCTGTAACTTTTGATGTGAATATAATTTTTGCCTCCAAACTCCAGATTTGAGTGACAGAGAAGTAGACGAAGCTGGAACACTTGACATGTCTTGTCTAAGTGGTTGCAAAGTGGTTTTATTAACTGATTGTGTAAAAAATAGCTTGATTTCACTTACAAAGAATGTCACTTGGAAGTGATGATGTCACGATGGGGCACTTGCGTTTCTTGAGAGATCCAATGAAAGCGGAAGGAGGACATAAAGAGGACAAGAAAGTGAAAAACGGAAACAGTATAACAGATATCCAAAATTCTATAGAAACAACTTGATCGAGACCGTTGCGAATTTGTTGATATTGGAACGGCATTTCTAGCTTAAACGGTGTAGGAGGAGTGTCTCCTCATGATTTTGGCCCTGCAGCGTCTGCGAGTATCCTAACCAACGGTTCCGTTTTGGAATATCAGAATTGACACAGAGAGCTGTTAGTGAAGAGCAGGTGAGAGGTTTCTTAAATCGCTCTCCCTCGAGAACGGTAGTCCCAATTTTAAAAGCGTTTCCGCCCTTGAGAAGCAGAGAAGTAGAGGAAGATTTTATGCCAAAATATGTTTGTGTAACTGTTTGTTTAGTGTTCAAAACGATAATTGTTTGGGAAAGTAATAAATTACCTTGCTGCTGGCATGATTTACAGACACTTGAAGTGAGGCGATGGGTTACGAAAACGGCTATAGGTACAGATTGGTAGCCCCGATTTGAAATCCGCCCTTTTCTATGAAGAGCAGAGAAGCAGGGGAAGATTTTAGCTTGCGGAACATTTTTCCTCAAAAATGCTCCGAAAGTGGTCAAAACGACCGTTGTTTGGGAAGGTTGAAAAACACGTGGTAATGCAGTTACAAAAACAGCTGTACCGTAAGTTCCGTATGGAATATTTTGATTCTGCACACAGCTATGAATAGCAGAGAAGTAGACGAATATCCCATTCACTCTAACTTCTTGTCTAACTTGTTGCAGTATTGGTCAAAATAGACACTGCTTGCCAAAATGTTACAGAAACTGATGTTGGTGCTGTTACTTAAACTCCTGTAACTTTTGATGTGAATATAATTTTTGCCTCCAAACTCCAGATTTGAGTGACAGAGAAGTAGACGAAGCTGGAACACTTGACATGTCTTGTCTAAGTGGTTGCAAAGTGGTTTTATTAACTGATTTGTGTAAAAAATAGCTTGATTTCACTTACAAAGAATGTCACTTGGAAGTGATGATGTCACGATGGGGCACTTGCGTTTCTTGAGAGATCCAATGAAAGCGGAAGGAGGACATAAAGAGGACAAGAAAGTGAAAAACGGAAACAGTATAACAGATATCCAAAATTCTATAGAAACAACTTGATCGAGACCGTTGCGAATTTGTTGATATTGGAACGGCATTTCTAGCTTAAACGGTGTAGGAGGAGTGTCTCCTCATGATTTTGGCCCTGCAGCGTCTGCGAGTATCCTAACCAACGGTTCCGTTTTGGCATATCAGAATTGACACAGAGAGCTGTTAGTGAAGAGCAGGTGAGAGGTTTCTTAAATCGCTCTCCCTCGAGAACGGTAGTCCCAATTTAAAAAGCGTTTCCGCCCTTGAGAAGCAGAGAAGTAGAGGAAGATTTTATGCCAAAATATGTTTGTGTAACTGTTTGTTTAGTGTTCAAAACGATAATTGTTTGGGAAAGTAATAAATTACCTTGCTGCTGGCATGATTTACAGACACTTGAAAGTGAGGCGATGGGTTACGAAAACGGCTATAGGTACAGATTGGTAGCCCCGATTTGAAATCCGCCCTTTTCTATGAAGAGCAGAGAAGCAGGGGAAGATTTTAGCTTGCGGAACATTTTTCCTCAAAATGCTCCGAAAGTGGTCAAAACGACCGTTGTTTGGGAAGGTTGAAAAACACGTGGTAATGCAGTTACAAAAACAGCTGTACCGTAAGTTCCGTATGGAATATTTTGATTCTGCACACAGCTATGAATAGCAGAGAAGTAGACGAATATCCCATTCACTCTAACTTCTTGTCTAACTTGTTGCAGTATTGGTCAAAATAGACACTGCTTGCCAAAATGTTACAGAAACTGATGTTGGTGCTGTTACTTAAACTCCTGTAACTTTTGATGTGGAATATAATTTTTGCCTCCAAACTCCAGATTTGAGTGACAGAGAAGTAGACGAAGCTGGGAACACTTGACATGTCTTGTCTAAGTGGTTGCAAAGTGGTTTTATTAACTGATTTGTGTAAAAATAGCTTGATTTCACTTACAAAGAATGTCACTTGGAAGTGATGATGTCACGATGGGGCACTTGCGTTTCTTGAGAGATCCAATGAAAGCGGAAGGAGGACATAAAGAGGACAAGAAAGTGAAAAACGGAAACAGTATAACAGATATCCAAAATTCTATAGAAACAACTTGATCGAGACCGTTGCGAATTTGTTGATATTGGAACGGCATTTCTAGCTTAAACGGTGTAGGAGGAGTGTCTCCTCATGATTTTGGCCCTGCAGCATCTGCGAGTATCCTAACCAACGGTTCCGTTTTGGAATATCAGAATTGACACAGAGAGCTGTTAGTGAAGAGCAGGTGAGAGGTTTCTTAAATCGCTCTCCCTCGAGAACGGTAGTCCCAATTTTAAAAGCGTTTCCGCCCTTGAGAAGCAGAGAAGTAGAGGAAGATTTTATGCCAAAATATGTTTGTGTAACTGTTTGTTTAGTGTTCAAAACGATAATTGTTTGGGAAAGTAATAAATTACCTTGCTGCTGGCATGATTTACAGACACTTGAAAGTGAGGCGATGGGTTACGAAAACGGCTATAGGTACAGATTGGTAGCCCCGATTTGAAATCCGCCCTTTTCTATGAAGAGCAGAGAAGCAGGGGAAGATTTTAGCTTGCGGAACATTTTTCCTCAAAAATGGTCCGAAAGTGGTCAAAACGACCGTTGTTTGGGAAGGTTGAAAAACACGTGGTAATGCAGTTACAAAAACAGCTGTACCGTAAGTTCCGTATGGAATATTTTGATTCTGCACACAGCTATGAATAGCAGAGAAGTAGACGAATATCCCATTCACTCTAACTTCTTGTCTAACTTGTTGCAGTATTGGTCAAAATAGACACTGCTTGCCAAAATATTACAGTAACTGATGTTGGTGCTGTTACTTAAACTCCTGTAACTTTTGATGTGAATATAATTTTTGCCTCCAAACTCCAGATTTGAGTGACAGAGAAGTAGACGAAGCTGGAACACTTGACATGTCTTGTCTAAGTGGTTGCAAAGTGGTTTTATTAACTGATTTGTGTAAAAAATAGCTTGATTTCACTTACAAAGAATGTCACTTGGAAGTGATGATGTCACGATGGGGCACTTGCGTTTCTTGAGAGATCCAATGAAAGCGGAAGGAGGACATAAAGAGGACAAGAAAGTGAAAAACGGAAACAGTATAACAGATATCCAAAATTCTATAGAAACAACTTGATCGAGACCGTTGCGAATTTGTTGATATTGGAACGGCATTTCTAGCTTAAACGGTGTAGGAGGAGTGTCTCCTCATGATTTTGGCCCTGCAGCGTCTGCGAGTATCCTAACCAACGGTTCCGTTTTGGAATATCAGAATTGACACAGAGAGCTGTTAGTGAAGAGCAGGTGAGAGGTTTCTTAAATCGCTCTCCCTCGAGAACGGTAGTCCCAATTTTAAAGCGTTTCCGTCCTTGAGAAGCAGAGAAGTAGAGGAAGATTTTATGCCAAAATATGTTTGTGTAACTGTTTGTTTAGTGTTCAAAACGATAATTGTTTGGGAAAGTAATAAATTACCTTGCTGCTGGCATGATTTACAGACACTTGAAAGTGAGGCGATGGGTTACGAAAACGGCTATAGGTACAGATTGGTAGCCCCGATTTGAAATCCGCCCTTTTCTATGAAGAGCAGAGAAGCAGGGGAAGATTTTAGCTTGCGGAACATTTTTCCTCAAAAATGCTCCGAAAGTGGTCAAAACGACCGTTGTTTGGGAAGGTTGAAAAACACGTGGTAATGCAGTTACAAAAACAGCTGTACCGTAAGTTCCGTATGGAATATTTTGATTCTGCACACAGCTATGAATAGCAGAGAAGTAGACGAATATCCCATTCACTCTAACTTCTTGTCTAACTTGTTGCAGTATTGGTCAAAATAGACACTGCTTGCCAAAATATTACAGTAACTGATGTTGGTGCTGTTACTTAAACTCCTGTAACTTTTGATGTGAATATAATTTTTGCCTCCAAACTCCAGATTTGAGTGACAGAGAAGTAGACGAAGCTGGAACACTTGACATGTCTTGTCTAAGTGGTTGCAAAGTGGTTTTATTAACTGATTTGTGTAAAAAATAGCTTGATTTCACTTACAAAGAATGTCACTTGGAAGTGATGATGTCACGATGGGGCACTTGCGTTTCTTGAGAGATCCAATGAAAGCGGAAGGAGGACATAAAGAGGACAAGAAAGTGAAAACGGAAACAGTATAACAGATATCCAAAATTCTATAGAAACAACTTGATCGAGACCGTTGCGAATTTGTTGATATTGGAACGGCATTTCTAGCTTAAACGGTGTAGGAGGAGTGTCTCCTCATGATTTTGGCCCTGCAGCGTCTGCGAGTATCCTAACCAACGGTTCCGTTTTGGAATATCAGAATTGACACAGAGAGCTGTTAGTGAAGAGCAGGTGAGAGGTTTCTTAAATCGCTCTCCCTCGAGAACGGTAGTCCCAATTTTAAAAGCGTTTCCGCCCTTGAGAAGCAGAGAAGTAGAGGAAGATTTTATGCCAAAATATGTTTGTGTAACTGTTTGTTTAGTGTTCAAAACGATAATTGTTTGGGAAAGTAATAAATTACCTTGCTGCTGGCATGATTTACAGACACTTGAAAGTGAGGCGATGGGTTACGAAAAACGGCTATAGGTACAGATTGGTAGCCCCGATTTGAAATCCGCCCTTTTCTATGAAGAGCAGAGAAGCAGGGGAAGATTTTAGCTTGCGGAACATTTTTCCACAAAAATGGTCCGAAAGTGGTCAAAACGACCGTTGTTTGGGAAGGTTGAAAAACACGTGGTAATGCAGTTACAAAAACAGCTGTACCGTAAGTTCCGTATGGAATATTTTGATTCTGCACACAGCTATGAATAGCAGAGAAGTAGACGAATATCCCATTCACTCTAACTTCTTGTCTAACTTGTTGCAGTATTGGTCAAAATAGACACTGCTTGCCAAAATGTTACAGAAACTGATGTTGGTGCTGTTACTTAAACTCCTGTAACTTTTGATGTGAATATCATTTTTGCCTCCAAACTCCAGATTTGAGTGACAGAGAAGTAGACGAAGCTGGAACACTTGACATGTCTTGTCTAAGTGGTTGCAAAGTGGTTTTATTAACTGATTTGTGTAAAAAATAGCTTGATTTCACTTACAAAGAATGTCACTTGGAAGTGATGATGTCACAATGGGGCACTTGCGTTTCTTGAGAGATCCAATGAAAGCGGAAGGAGGACATAAAGAGGACAAGAAAGTGAAAAACAGAAACAGTATAACAGATATCCAAAATTCTATAGAAACAACTTGATCGAGACCGTTGCGAATTTGTTGATATTGGAACGGCATTTCTAGCTTAAACGGTGTAGGAGGAGTGTCTCCTCATGATTTTGGCCCTGCAGCGTCTGCGAGTATCCTAACCAACGGTTCCGTTTTGGAATATCAGAATTGACACAGAGAGCTGTTAGTGAAGAGCAGGTGAGAGGTTTCTTAAATCGCTCTCCCTCGAGAACGGTAGTCCCAATTTTAAAAGCGTTTCCGCCCTTGAGAAGCAGAGAAGTAGAGGAAGATTTTATGCCAAAATATGTTTGTGTAACTGTTGTTTAGTGTTCAAAACGATAATTGTTTGGGAAAGTAATAAATTACCTTGCTGCTGGCATGATTTACAGACACTTGAAAGTGAGGCGATGGGTTACGAAAACGGCTATAGGTACAGATTGGTAGCCCCGATTTGAAATCCGCCCTTTTCTATGAAGAGCAGAGAAGCAGGGGAAGATTTTAGCTTGCGGAACATTTTTTCCACAAAAATGGTCCGAAAGTGGTCAAAACGACCGTTGTTTGGGAAGGTTGAAAAACACGTGGTAATGCAGTTACAAAAACAGCTGTACCGTAAGTTCCGTATGGAATATTTTGATTCTGCACACAGCTATGAATAGCAGAGAAGTAGACGAATATCCCATTCACTCTAACTTCTTGTCTAACTTGTTGCAGTATTGGTCAAAATAGACACTGCTTGCCAAAATGTTACAGAAACTGATGTTGGTGCTGTTACTTAAACTCCTGTAACTTTTGATGTGAATATCATTTTTGCCTCCAAACTCCAGATTTGAGTGACAGAGAAGTAGACGAAGCTGGAACACTTGACATGTCTTGTCTAAGTGGTTGCAAAGTGGTTTTATTAACTGATTTGTGTAAAAAATAGCTTGATTTCACTTACAAAGAATGTCACTTGGAAGTGATGATGTCACAATGGGGCACTTGCGTTTCTTGAGAGATCCAATGAAAGCGGAAGGAGGACATAAAGAGGACAAGAAAGTGAAAAACAGAAACAGTATAACAGATATCCAAAATTCTATACAAACAACTTGATCGAGACCGTTGCAAATTTGTTGATATTGGAACGGCATTTCTAGCTTAAACGGTGTAGGAGGAGTGTCTCCTCATGATTTTGGCCCTGCAGCGTCTGCGAGTATCCTAACCAACGGTTCCGTTTTGGAATATCAGAATTGACACAGAGAGCTGTTAGTGAAGAGCAGGTGAGAGGTTTCTTAAATCGCTCTCCCTCGAGAACGGTAGTCCCAATTTTAAAAGCGTTTCCGTCCTTGAGAAGCAGAGAAGTAGAGGAAGATTTTATGCCAAAATATGTTTGTGTAACTGTTTGTTTAGTGTTCAAAACGATAATTGTTTGGGAAAGTAATAAATTACCTTGCTGCTGGCATGATTTACAGACACTTGAAAGTGAGGCGATGGGTTACGAAAACGGCTATAGGTACAGATTGGTAGCCCCGATTTGAAATCCGCCCTTTTCTATGAAGAGCAGAGAAGCAGGGGAAGATTTTAGCTTGCGGAAAATTTTTCCTCAAAAATGCTCCGAAAGTGGTCAAAACGACCGTTGTTTGGGAAGGTTGAAAAACACGTGGTAATGCAGTTACAAAAACAGCTGTACCGTAAGTTTCCTTATGGAATATTTTGATTCTGCACACAGCTATGAATAGCAGAGAAGTAGACAAATATCCCATTCACTCTAACTTCTTGTCTAACTTGTTGCAGTATTGGTCAAAATAGACACTGCTTGCCAAAATGTTACAGAAACTGATGTTGGTGCTGTTACTTAAACTCCTGTAACTTTTGATGTGAATATCATTTTTGCCTCCAAACTCCAGATTTGAGTGACAGAGAAGTAGACGAAGCTGGAACACTTGACATGTCTTGTCTAAGTGGTTGCAAAGTGGTTTTATTAACTGATTTGTGTAAAAAATAGCTTGATTTCACTTACAAAGAATGTCACTTGGAAGTGATGATGTCACAATGGGGCACTTGCGTTTCTTGAGAGATCCAATGAAAGCGGAAGGAGGACATAAAGAGGACAAGAAAGTGAAAAACGGAAACAGTATAACAGATATCCAAAATTCTATACAAACAACTTGATCGAGACCGTTGCAAATTTGTTGATATTGGAACGGCATTTCTAGCTTAAACGGTCTAGGAGGAGTGTCTCCTCATGATTTTGGCCCTGCAGCGTCTGCGAGTATCCTAACCAACGGTTCCGTTTTGGAATATCAGAATTGACACAGAGAGCTGTTAGTGAAGAGCAGGTGAGAGGTTTCTTAAATCGCTCTCCCTCGAGAACGGTAGTCCCAATTTTAAAAGCGTTTCCGTCCTTGAGAAGCAGAGAAGTAGAGGAAGATTTTATGCCAAAATATGTTTGTGTAACTGTTTGTTTAGTGTTCAAAACGATAATTGTTTGGGAAAGTAATAAATTACCTTGCTGCTGGCATGATTTACAGACACTTGAAAGTGAGGCGATGGGTTACGAAAACGGCTATAGGTACAGATTGGTAGCCCCGATTTGAAATCCGCCCTTTTCTATGAAGAGCAGAGAAGCAGGGGAAGATTTTAGCTTGCGGAAAATTTTTCCTCAAAAATGCTCCGAAAGTGGTCAAAACGACCGTTGTTTGGGAAGGTTGAAAAACACGTGGTAATGCAGTTACAAAAACAGCTGTACCGTAAGTTTCCTTATGGAATATTTTGATTCTGCACACAGCTATGAATAGCAGAGAAGTAGACGAATATCCCATTCACTCTAACTTCTTGTCTAACTTGTTGCAGTATTGGTCAAAATAGACACTGCTTGCCAAAATGTTACAGAAACTGATGTTGGTGCTGTTACTTAAACTCCTGTAACTTTTGATGTGAATATCATTTTGCCTCCAAACTCCAGATTTGAGTAACAGAGAAGTAGACGAAGCTGGAACACTTGACATGTCTTGTCTAAGTGGTTGCAAAGTGGTTTTATTAACTGATTTGTGTAAAAAATTGCTTGATTTCACTTACAAAGAATGTCACTTGGAAGTGATGATGTCACAATGGGGCACTTGCGTTTCTTGAGAGATCCAATGAAAGCGGAAGGAGGACATAAAGAGGACAAGAAAATGAAAAACGGAAACAGTATAACAGATATCCAAAATTCTATAGAGACAACTTGATCGAGACCGTTGCGAATTTGTTGATATTGGAACGGCATTTCTAGCTTAAACGGTGTAGGAGGAGTGTCTCCTCATGATTTTGGCCCTGCAGCGTCTGCGAGTATCCTAACCAACGGTTCCGTTTTGGAATATCAGAATTGACACAGAGAGCTGTTAGTGAAGAGCAGGTGAGAGGTTTCTTAAATCGCTCTCCCTTGAGAAAAGTAGTCCCAATTTTAAAAGCATTTCCGCCCTTGAGAAGCAGAGAAGTAGAGGAAGATTTTATGCCAAAATATGTTTGTGTAACTGTTTAGTGTTCAAAACGATAATTGTTTGGGAAAGTAATAAATTACCTTGCTGCTGGCATGATTTACAGACACTTGAAAGTGAGGCGATGGGTTACGAAAACGGCTATAGGTACAGATTGGTAGCCCCGATTTGAAATCCGCCCTTTTCTATGAAGAGCAGAGAAGCAGGGGAAGATTTTAGCTTGCGGAAAATTTTTCCTCAAAAATGCTCCGAAAGTGGTCAAAACGACCGTTGTTTGGGAAGGTTGAAAAACACGTGGTAATGCAGTTACAAAAACAGCTGTACCGTAAGTTTCCTTATGGAATATTTTGATTCTGCACACAGCTATGAATAGCAGAGAAGTAGACAAATATCCCATTCACTCTAACTTCTTGTCTAACTTGTTGCAGTATTGGTCAAAATAGACACTGCTTGCCAAAATGTTACAGAAACTGATGTTGGTGCTGTTACTTAAACTCCTGTAACTTTTGATGTGAATATCATTTTTGCCTCCAAACTCCAGATTTGAGTGACAGAGAAGTAGACGAAGCTGGAACACTTGACATGTCTTGTCTAAGTGGTTGCAAAGTGGTTTTATTAACTGATTTGTGTAAAAAATAGCTTGATTTCACTTACAAAGAATGTCACTTGGAAGTGATGATGTCACAATGGGGCACTTGCGTTTCTTGAGAGATCCAATGAAAGCGGAAGGAGGACATAAAGAGGACAAGAAAGTGAAAAACGGAAACAGTATAACAGATATCCAAAATCTATACAAACAACTTGATCGAGACCGTTGCAAATTTGTTGATATTGGAACGGCATTTCTAGCTTAAACGGTCTAGGAGGAGTGTCTCCTCATGATTTTGGCCCTGCAGCGTCTGCGAGTATCCTAACCAACGGTTCCGTTTTGGAATATCAGAATTGACACAGAGAGCTGTTAGTGAAGAGCAGGTGAGAGGTTTCTTAAATCGCTCTCCCTCGAGAACGGTAGTCCCAATTTTAAAAGCGTTTCCGTCCTTGAGAAGCAGAGAAGTAGAGGAAGATTTTATGCCAAAATATGTTTGTGTAACTGTTTGTTTAGTGTTCAAAACGATAATTGTTTGGGAAAGTAATAAATTACCTTGCTGCTGGCATGATTTACAGACACTTGAAAGTGAGGCGATGGGTTACGAAAACGGCTATAGGTACAGATTGGTAGCCCCGATTTGAAATCCGCCCTTTTCTATGAAGAGCAGAGAAGCAGGGGAAGATTTTAGCTTGCGGAAAATTTTTCCTCAAAAATGCTCCGAAAGTGGTCAAACGACCGTTGTTTGGGAAGGTTGAAAAACACGTGGTAATGCAGTTACAAAAACAGCTGTACCGTAAGTTTCCTTATGGAATATTTTGATTCTGCACACAGCTATGAATAGCAGAGAAGTAGACGAATATCCCATTCACTCTAACTTCTTGTCTAACTTGTTGCAGTATTGGTCAAAATAGACACTGCTTGCCAAAATGTTACAGAAACTGATGTTGGTGCTGTTACTTAAACTCCTGTAACTTTTGATGTGAATATCATTTTTGCCTCCAAACTCCAGATTTGAGTAACAGAGAAGTAGACGAAGCTGGAACACTTGACATGTCTTGTCTAAGTGGTTGCAAAGTGGTTTTATTAACTGATTTGTGTAAAAAATTGCTTGATTTCACTTACAAAGAATGTCACTTGGAAGTGATGATGTCACAATGGGGCACTTGCGTTTCTTGAGAGATCCAATGAAAGCGGAAGGAGGACATAAAGAGGACAAGAAAATGAAAAACGGAAACAGTATAACAGATATCCAAAATTCTATAGAGACAACTTGATCGAGACCGTTGCGAATTTGTTGATATTGGAACGGCATTTCTAGCTTAAACGGTGTAGGAGGAGTGTCTCCTCATGATTTTGGCCCTGCAGCGTCTGCGAGTATCCTAACCAACGGTTCCGTTTTGGAATATCAGAATTGACACAGAGAGCTGTTAGTGAAGAGCAGGTGAGAGGTTTCTTAAATCGCTCTCCCTTGAGAAAAGTAGTCCCATTTTAAAAGCATTTCCGCCCTTGAGAAGCAGAGAAGTAGAGGAAGATTTTATGCCAAAATATGTTTGTGTAACTGTTTAGTGTTCAAAACGATAATTGTTTGGGAAAGTAATAAATTACCTTGCTGCTGGCATGATTTACAGACACTTGAAAGTGAGGCGATGGGTTACGAAAACGGCTATAGGTACAGATTGGTAGCCCCGATTTGAAATCCGCCCTTTTCTATGAAGAGCAGAGAAGCAGGGGAAGATTTTAGCTTGCGGAACATTTTTCCTCAAAAATGCTCCGAAAGTGGTCAAAACGACCGTTGTTTTGGAAGGTTGAAAAACACGTGGTAATGCAGTTACAAAAACAGCTGTACCGTAAGTTCCGTATGGAATATTTTGATTCTGCACACAGCTATGAATAGCAGAGAAGTAGACGAATATCCCATTCACTCTAACTTCTTGTCTAACTTGTTGCAGTATTGGTCAAAATAGACACTGCTTGCCAAAATGTTACAGAAACTGATGTTGGTGCTGTTACTTAAACTCCTGTAACTTTTGATGTGAATATCATTTTTGCCTCCAAACTCCAGATTTGAGTAACAGAGAAGTAGACGAAGCTGGAACACTTGACATGTCTTGTCTAAGTGGTTGCAAAGTGGTTTTATTAACTGATTTGTGTAAAAAATAGCTTGATTTCACTTACAAAGAATGTCACTTGGAAGTGATGATGTCACAATGGGGCACTTGCGTTTCTTGAGAGATCCAATGAAAGCGGAAGGAGGACATAAAGAGGACAAGAAAATGAAAAACGGAAACAGTATAACAGATATCCAAAATTCTATAGAGACAACTTGATCGAGACCGTTGCGAATTTGTTGATATTGGAACGGCATTTCTAGCTTAAACGGTGTAGGAGGAGTGTCTCCTCATGATTTTGGCCCTGCAGCGTCTGCGAGTATCCTAACCAACGGTTCCGTTTTGGAATATCAGAATTGACACAGAGAGCTGTTAGTGAAGAGCAGGTGAGAGGTTTCTTAAATCGCTCTCCCTTGAGAAAAGTAGTCCCAATTTTAAAAGCGTTTCCGCCCTTGAGAAGCAGAGAAGTAGAGGAAGATTTTATGCCAAAATATGTTTGTGTAACTGTTTAGTGTTCAAAACGATAATTGTTTGGGAAAGTAATAAATTACCTTGCTGCTGGCATGATTTACAGACACTTGAAAGTGAGGCGATGGGTTACGAAAACGGCTATAGGTACAGATTGGTAGCCCCGATTTGAAATCCGCCCTTTTCTATGAAGAGCAGAGAAGCAGGGGAAGATTTTAGCTTGCGGAACATTTTTCCTCAAAAATGCTCCGAAAGTGGTCAAAACGACCGTTGTTTGGGAAGGTTGAAAAACACGTGGTAATGCAGTTACAAAAACAGCTGTACCGTAAGTTCCGTATGGAATATTTTGATTCTGCACACAGCTATGAATAGCAGAGAAGTAGACGAATATCCCATTCACTCTAACTTCTTGTCTAACTTGTTGCAGTATTGGTCAAAATAGACACTGCTTGCCAAAATGTTACAGAAACTGATGTTGGTGCTGTTACTTAAACTCCTGTAACTTTTGATGTGAATATCATTTTTGCCTCCAAACTCCAGATTTGAGTAACAGAGAAGTAGACGAAGCTGGAACACTTGACATGTCTTGTCTAAGTGGTTGCAAAGTGGTTTTATTAACTGATTTGTGTAAAAAATAGCTTGATTTCACTTACAAAGAATGTCACTTGGAAGTGATGATGTCACAATGGGGCACTTGCGTTTCTTGAGAGATCCAATGAAAGCGGAAGGAGGACATAAAGAGGACAAGAAAATGAAAAACGGAAACAGTATAACAGATATCCAAAATTCTATAGAGACAACTTGATCGAGACCGTTGCGAATTTGTTGATATTGGAACGGCATTTCTAGCTTAAACGGTGTAGGAGGAGTGTCTCCTCATGATTTTGGCCCTGCAGCGTCTGCGAGTATCCTAACCAACGGTTCCGTTTTGGAATATCAGAATTGACACAGAGAGCTGTTAGTGAAGAGCAGGTGAGAGGTTTCTTAAATCGCTCTCCCTTGAGAAAAGTAGTCCCAATTTTAAAAGCGTTTCCGCCCTTGAGAAGCAGAGAAGTAGAGGAAGATTTTATGCCAAAATATGTTTGTGTAACTGTTTGTTTAGTGTTCAAAACGATAATTGTTTGGGAAAGTAATAAATTACCTTGCTGCTGGCATGATTTACAGACACTTGAAAGTGAGGCGATGGGTTACGAAAACGGCTATAGGTACAGATTGGTAGCCCCGATTTGAAATCCGCCCTTTTCTATGAAGAGCAGAGAAGCAGGGGAAGATTTTAGCTTGCGGAACATTTTTCCTCAAAAATGCTCCGAAAGTGGTCAAAACGACCGTTGTTTGGGAAGGTTGAAAAACACGTGGTAATGCAGTTACAAAAACAGCTGTACCGTAAGTTCCGTATGGAATATTTTGATTCTGCACACAGCTATGAATAGCAGAGAAGTAGACGAATATCCCATTCACTCTAACTTCTTGTCTAACTTGTTGCAGTATTGGTCAAAATAGACACTGCTTGCCAAAATGTTACAGAAACTGATGTTGGTGCTGTTACTTAAACTCCTGTAACTTTTGATGTGAATATCATTTTTGCCTCCAAACTCCAGATTTGAGTAACAGAGAAGTAGACGAAGCTGGAACACTTGACATGTCTTGTCTAAGTGGTTGCAAAGTGGTTTTATTAACTGATTTGTGTAAAAAATAGCTTGATTTCACTTACAAAGAATGTCACTTGGAAGTGATGATTTCACAATGGGGCACTTGCGTTTCTTGAGAGATCCAATGAAAGCGGAAGGAGGACATAAAGAGGACAAGAAAATGAAAAACGGAAACAGTATAACAGATATCCAAAATTCTATAGAGACAACTTGATCGAGACCGTTGCGAATTTGTTGATATTGGAACGGCATTTCTAGCTTAAACGGTGTAGGAGGAGTGTCTCCTCATGATTTTGGCCCTGCAGCGTCTGCGAGTATCCTAACCAACGGTTCCGTTTTGGAATATCAGAATTGACACAGAGAGCTGTTAGTGAAGAGCAGGTGAGAGGTTTCTTAAATCGCTCTCCCTTGAGAGAAGTAGTCCCAATTTTAAAAGCGTTTCCGCCCTTGAGAAGCAGAGAAGTAGAGGAAGATTTATGCCAAAATATGTTTGTGTAACTGTTTGTTTAGTGTTCAAAACGATAATTGTTTGGGAAAGTAATAAATTACCTTGCTGCTGGCATGATTTACAGACACTTGAAAGTGAGGCGATGGGTTACGAAAACGGCTATAGGTACAGATTGGTAGCCCCGATTTGAAATCCGCCCTTTTCTATGAAGAGCAGAGAAGCAGGGGAAGATTTTAGCTTGCGGAACATTTTTCCTCAAAAATGCTCCGAAAGTGGTCAAAACGACCGTTGTTTGGGAAGGTTGAAAAACACGTGGTAATGCAGTTACAAAAACAGCTGTACCGTAAGTTCCGTATGGAATATTTTGATTCTGCACACAGCTATGAATAGCAGAGAAGTAGACGAATATCCCATTCACTCTAACTTCTTGTCTAACTTGTTGCAGTATTGGTCAAAATAGACACTGCTTGCCAAAATGTTACAGAAACTGATGTTGGTGCTGTTACTTAAACTCCTGTAACTTTTGATGTGAATATCATTTTTGCCTCCAAACTCCAGATTTGAGTGACAGAGAAGTAGACGAAGCTGGAACACTTGACATGTCTTGTCTAAGTGGTTGCAAAGTGGTTTTATTAACTGATTTGTGTAAAAAATAGCTTGATTTCACTTACAAAGAATGTCACTTGGAAGTGATAATGTCACGATGGGGCACTTGCGTTTCTTGAGAGATCCAATGAAAGCGGAAGGAGGACATAAAGAGGACAAGAAAGTGAAAAACGGAAACAGTATAACAGATATCCAAAATTCTATAGAAACAACTTGATCGAGACCGTTGCGAATTTGTTGATATTGGAACGGCATTTCTAGCTTAAACGGTGTAGGAGGAGTGTCTCCTCATGATTTTGGCCCTGCAGCGTCTGCGAGTATCCTAACCAACGGTTCCGTTTTGGAATATCAGAATTGACACAGAGAGCTGTTAGTGAAGAGCAGGTGAGAGGTTTCTTAAATCGCTCTCCCTCGAGAACGGTAGTCCCAATTTTAAAAGCGTTTCCGCCCTTGAGAAGCACAGAAGTAGAGGAAGATTTTATGCCAAAATATGTTTGTGTAACTGTTTGTTTAGTGTTCAAAACGATAATTGTTTGGGAAAGTAATAAATTACCTTGCTGCTGGCATGATTTACAGACACTTGAAAGTGAGGCGATGGGTTACGAAAACGGCTATAGGTACAGATTGGTAGCCCCGATTTGAAATCCGCCCTTTTCTATGAAGAGCAGAGAAGCAGGGGAAGATTTTAGCTTGCATAACATTTTTCCTCAAAAATGCTCCGAAAGTGGTCAAAACGACCGTTGTTTGGGAAGGTTGAAAAACACGTGGTAATGCAGTTACAAAAACAGCTGTACCGTAAGTTCTGTATGGAATATTTTGATTCTGCACACAGCTATGAATAGCAGAGAAGTAGACGAATATCCCATTCACTCTAACTTCTTGTTTAACTTGTTGCAGTATTGGTCAAAATAGACACTGCTTGCCAAAATGTTACAGAAACTGATGTTGGTGCTGTTACTTAAACTCCTGTAACTTTTGATGTGAATATCATTTTTGCCTCCAAACTCCAGATTTGAGTAACAGAGAAGTAGACGAAGCTGGAACACTTGACATGTCTTGTCTAAGTGGTTGCAAAGTGGTTTTATTAACTGATTTGTGTAAAAAATAGCTTGATTTCACTTACAAAGAATGTCACTTGGAAGTGATGATGTCACAATGGGGCACTTGCGTTTCTTGAGAGATCCAATGAAAGCGGAAGGAGGACATAAAGAGGACAAGAAAGTGAAAAACGGAAACAGTATAACAGATATCCAAAATTCTATACAAACAACTTGATCGAGACCGTTGCGAATTTGTTGATATTGGAACGGCATTTCTAGCTTAAACGGTGTAGGAGGAGTGTCTCCTCATGATTTTGGCCCTGCAGCGTCTGCGAGTATCCTAACCAACGGTTCCGTTTAGGAATATCAGAATTGACACAGAGAGCTGTTAGGGAAGAGCAGGTGAGAGGTTTCTTAAATCGCTCTCCCTCGAGAACGGTAGTCCCAATTTTAAAAGCGTTTCCGCCCTTGAGAAGCAGAGAAGTAGAGGAAGATTTTATGCCAAAATATGTTTGTGTAACTGTTTGTTTAGTGTTCAAAACGATAATTGTTTGGGAAAGTAATAAATTACCTTGCTGCTGGCATGATTTATAGACACTTGAAAGTGAGGCGATGGGTTACGAAAACGGCTACAGGTACAGATTGGTAGCCCCGATTTGAAATCCGCCCTTTTCTATGAAGAGCAGAGAAGCAGGGGAAGATTTTAGCTTGCATAACATTTTTCCTCAAAAATGCTCCGAAAGTGGTCAAAACGACCGTTGTTTGGGAAGGTTGAAAAACACGTGGTAATGCAGTTACAAAAACAGCTGTACCGTAAGTTCCGTATGGAATATTTTGATTCTGCACACAGCTATGAATAGCAGAGAAGTAGACGAATATCCCATTCACTCTAACTTCTTGTCTAACTTGTTGCAGTATTGGTCAAAATAGACACTGCTTGCCAAAATGTTACAGAAACTGATGTTGGTGCTGTTACTTAAACTCCTGTAACTTTTGATGTGAATATCATTTTTGCCTCCAAACTCCAGATTTGAGTGACAGAGAAGTAGACGAAGCTGGAACACTTGACATGTCTTGTCTAAGTGGTTGCAAAGTGGTTTATTAACTGATTTGTGTAAAAAAATAGCTTGATTTCACTTACAAAGAATGTCACTTGGAAGTGATGATGTCACGATGGGGCACTTGCGTTTCTTGAGAGATCCAATGAAAGCGGAAGGAGGACATAAAGAGGACAAGAAAGTGAAAAACGGAAACAGTATAACAGATATCCAAAATTCTATAGAAACAACTTGATCGAGACCGTTGCGAATTTGTTGATATTGGAACGGCATTTCTAGCTTAAACGGTGTAGGAGGAGTGTCTCCTCATGATTTTGGCCCTGCAGCGTCTGCGAGTATCCTAACCAACGGTTCCGTTTTGGAATATCAGAATTGACACAGAGAGCTGTTAGTGAAGAGCAGGTGAGACGTTTCTTAATCGCTCTCCCTCGAGAACGGTAGTCCCAATTTTAAAAGCGTTTCCGCCCTTGAGAAGCAGAGAAGTAGAGGAAGATTTTATGCCAAAATATGTTTGTGTAACTGTTTGTTTAGTGTTCAAAACGATAATTGTTTGGGAAAGTAATAAATTACCTTGCTGCTGGCATGATTTACAGACACTTGAAAGTGAGGCGATGGGTTACGAAAACGGCTATAGGTACAGATTGGTAGCCCCGATTTGAAATCCGCCCTTTTCTATGAAGAGCAGAGAAGCAGGGGAAGATTTTAGCTTGCATAACATTTTTCCTCAAAAATGCTCCGAAAGTGGTCAAAACGACCGTTGTTTGGGAAGGTTGAAAACACGTGGTAATGCAGTTACAAAAACAGCTGTACCGTAAGTTCTGTATGGAATATTTTGATTCTGCACACAGCTATGAATAGCAGAGAAGTAGACGAATATCCCATTCACTCTAACTTCTTGTTTAACTTGTTGCAGTATTGGTCAAAATAGACACTGCTTGCCAAAATGTTACAGAAACTGATGTTGGTGCTGTTACTTAAACTCCTGTAACTTTTGATGTGAATATCATTTTTGCCTCCAAACTCCAGATTTGAGTAACAGAGAAGTAGACGAAGCTGGAACACTTGACATGTCTTGTCTAAGTGGTTGCAAAGTGGTTTTATTAACTGATTTGTGTAAAAAATAGCTTGATTTCACTTACAAAGAATGTCACTTGGAAGTGATGATGTCACAATGGGGCACTTGCGTTTCTTGAGAGATCCAATGAAAGCGGAAGGAGGACATAAAGAGGACAAGAAAGTGAAAAACGGAAACAGTATAACAGATATCCAAAATTCTATACAAACAACTTGATCGAGGACCGTTGCGAATTTGTTGATATTGGAACGGCATTTCTAGCTTAAACGGTGTAGGAGGAGTGTCTCCTCATGATTTTGGCCCTGCAGCGTCTGCGAGTATCCTAACCAACGGTTCCGTTTAGGAATATCAGAATTGACACAGAGAGCTGTTAGGGAAGAGCAGGTGAGAGGTTTCTTAAATCGCTCTCCCTCGAGAACGGTAGTCCCAATTTTAAAAGCGTTTCCGCCCTTGAGAAGCAGAGAAGTAGAGGAAGATTTTATGCCAAAATATGTTTGTGTAACTGTTTGTTTAGTGTTCAAAACGATAATTGTTTGGGAAAGTAATAAATTACCTTGCTGCTGGCATGATTTATAGACACTTGAAAGTGAGGCGATGGGTTACGAAAACGGCTACAGGTACAGATTGGTAGCCCCGATTTGAAATCCGCCCTTTTCTATGAAGAGCAGAGAAGCAGGGGAAGATTTTAGCTTGCATAACATTTTTCCTCAAAAATGCTCCGAAAGTGGTCAAAACGACCGTTGTTTGGGAAGGTTGAAAAACACGTGGTAATGCAGTTACAAAAACAGCTGTACCGTAAGTTCCGTATGGAATATTTGATTCTGCACACAGCTATGAATAGCAGAGAAGTAGACGAATATCCCATTCACTCTAACTTCTTGTCTAACTTGTTGCAGTATTGGTCAAAATAGACACTGCTTGCCAAAATGTTACAGAAACTGATGTTGGTGCTGTTACTTAAACTCCTGTAACTTTTGATGTGAATATCATTTTTGCCTCCAAACTCCAGATTTGAGTGACAGAGAAGTAGACGAAGCTGGAACACTTGACATGTCTTGTCTAAGTGGTTGCAAAGTGGTTTTATTAACTGATTTGTGTAAAAAAATAGCTTGATTTCACTTACAAAGAATGTCACTTGGAAGTGATGATGTCACGATGGGGCACTTGCGTTTCTTGAGAGATCCAATGAAAGCGGAAGGAGGACATAAAGAGGACAAGAAAGTGAAAAACAGAAACAGTATAACAGATATCCAAAATTCTATAGAAACAACTTGATCGAGACCGTTGCGAATTTGTTGATATTGGAACGGCATTTCTAGCTTAAACGGTGTAGGAGGAGTGTCTCCTCATGATTTTGGCCCTGCAGCGTCTGCGAGTATCCTAACCAACGGTTCCGTTTTGGAATATCAGAATTGACACAGAGAGCTGTTAGTGAAGAGCAGGTGAGAGGTTTCTTAAATCGCTCTCCCTCGAGAACGGTAGTCCCAATTTTAAAAGCGTTTCCGCCCTTGAGAAGCAGAGAAGTAGAGGAAGATTTTATGCCAAAATATGTTTGTGTAACTGTTTGTTTAGTGTTCAAAACGATAATTGTTTGGGAAAGTAATAAATTACCTTGCTGCTGGCATGATTTACAGACACTTGAAAGTGAGGCGATGGGTTACGAAAACGGCTATAGGTACAGATTGGTAGCCCCGATTTGAAATCCGCCCTTTTCTATGAAGAGCAGAGAAGCAGGGAAGATTTTAGCTTGCGGAACATTTTTCCTCAAAAATGCTCCGAAAGTGGTCAAAACGACCGTTGTTTGGGAAGGTTGAAAAACACGTGGTAATGCAGTTACAAAAACAGCTGTACCGTAAGTTCCGTATGGAATATTTTGATTCTGCACACAGCTATGAATAGCAGAGAAGTAGACGAATATCCCATTCACTCTAACTTCTTGTCTAACTTGTTGCAGTATTGGTCAAAATAGACACTGCTTGCCAAAATGTTACAGAAACTGATGTTGGTGCTGTTACTTAAACTCCTGTAACTTTTGATGTGAATATCATTTTTGCCTCCAAACTCCAGATTTGAGTGACAGAGAAGTAGACGAAGCTGGAACACTTGACATGTCTTGTCTAAGTGGTTGCAAAGTGGTTTTATTAACTGATTTGTGTAAAAAAATAGCTTGATTTCACTTACAAAGAATGTCACTTGGAAGTGATGATGTCACGATGGGGCACTTGCGTTTCTTGAGAGATCCAATGAAAGCGGAAGGAGGACATAAAGAGGACAAGAAAGTGAAAAACAGAAAACAGTATAACAGATATCCAAAATTCTATAGAAACAACTTGATCGAGACCGTTGCGAATTTGTTGATATTGGAACGGCATTTCTAGCTTAAACGGTGTAGGAGGAGTGTCTCCTCATGATTTTGGCCCTGCAGCGTCTGCGAGTATCCTAACCAACGGTTCCGTTTGGAATATCAGAATTGACACAGAGAGCTGTTAGTGAAGAGCAGGTGAGAGGTTTCTTAAATCGCTCTCCCTCGAGAACGGTAGTCCCAATTTTAAAAGCGTTTCCGCCCTTGAGAAGCAGAGAAGTAGAGGAAGATTTTATGCCAAAATATGTTTGTGTAATTGTTTGTTTAGTGTTCAAAACGATAATTGTTTGGGAAAGTAATAAATTACCTTGCTGCTGGCATGATTTACAGACACTTGAAAGTGAGGCGATGGGTTACGAAAACGGCTATAGGTACAGATTGGTAGCCCCGATTTGAAATCCGCCCTTTTCTATGAAGAGCAGAGAAGCAGGGGAAGATTTTAGCTTGCGGAACATTTTTCCTCAAAAATGCTCCGAAAGTGGTCAAAACGACCGTTGTTTGGGAAGGTTGAAAAACACGTGGTAATGCAGTTACAAAAACAGCTGTACCGTAAGTTCCGTATGGAATATTTTGATTCTGCACACAGCTATGAATAGCAGAGAAGTAGACGAATATCCCATTCACTCTAACTTCTTGTTTAACTTGTTGCAGTATTGGTCAAAATAGACACTGCTTGCCAAAATGTTACAGAAACTGATGTTGGTGCTGTTACTTAAACTCCTGTAACTTTTGATGTGAATATCATTTTTGCCTCCAAACTCCAGATTTGAGTGACAGAGAAGTAGACGAAGCTGGAACACTTGACATGTCTTGTCTAAGTGGTTGCAAAGTGGTTTTATTAACTGATTTGTGTAAAAAATAGCTTGATTTCACTTACAAAGAATGTCACTTGGAAGTGATGATGTCACGATGGGGCACTTGCGTTTCTTGAGAGATCCAATGAAAGCGGAAGGAGGACATAAAGAGGACAAGAAAGTGAAAAACAGAAACAGTATAACAGATATCCAAAATTCTATAGAAACAACTTGATCGAGACCGTTGCGAATTTGTTGATATTGGAACGGCATTTCTAGCTTAAACGGTGTAGGAGGAGTGTCTCCTCATGATTTTGGCCCTGCAGCGTCTGCGAGTATCCTAACCAACGGTTCCGTTTTGGAATATCAGAATTGACACAGAGAGCTGTTAGTGAAGAGCAGGTGAGAGGTTTCTTAAATCGCTCTCCCTCGAGAACGGTAGTCCCAATTTTAAAAGCGTTTCCGCCCTTGAGAAGCAGAGAAGTAGAGGAAGATTTTATGCCAAAATATGTTTGTGTAACTGTTTGTTTAGTGTTCAAAACGATAATTGTTTGGGAAAGTAATAAATTACCTTGCTGCTGGCATGATTTACAGACACTTGAAAGTGAGGCGATGGGTTACGAAAACGGCTATAGGTACAGATTGGTAGCCCCGATTTGAAATCCGCCCTTTTCTATGAAGAGCAGAGAAGCAGGGGAAGATTTTAGCTTGCGGAACATTTTTCCTCAAAAATGCTCCGAAAGTGGTCAAAACGACCGTTGTTTGGGAAGGTTGAAAAAACACGTGGTAATGCAGTTACAAAAACAGCTGTACCGTAAGTTCCGTATGGAATATTTTGATTCTGCACACAGCTATGAATAGCAGAGAAGTAGACGAATATCCCATTCACTCTAACTTCTTGTTTAACTTGTTGCAGTATTGGTCAAAATAGACACTGCTTGCCAAAATGTTACAGAAACTGATGTTGGTGCTGTTACTTAAACTCCTGTAACTTTTGATGTGAATATCATTTTTGCCTCCAAACTCCAGATTTGAGTGACAGAGAAGTAGACGAAGCTGGAACACTTGACATGTCTTGTCTAAGTGGTTGCAAAGTGGTTTTATTAACTGATTTGTGTAAAAAATAGCTTGATTTCACTTACAAAGAATGTCACTTGGAAGTGATGATGTCACGATGGGGCACTTGCGTTTCTTGAGAGATCCAATGAAAGCGGAAGGAGGACATAAAGAGGACAAGAAAGTGAAAAACAGAAACAGTATAACAGATATCCAAAATTCTATAGAAACAACTTGATCGAGACCGTTGCGAATTTGTTGATATTGGAACGGCATTTCTAGCTTAAACGGTGTAGGAGGAGTGTCTCCTCATGATTTTGGCCCTGCAGCGTCTGCGAGTATCCTAACCAACGGTTCCGTTTTGGAATATCAGAATTGACACAGAGAGCTGTTAGTGAAGAGCAGGTGAGAGGTTTCTTAAATCGCTCTCCCTCGAGAACGGTAGTCCCAATTTTAAAAGCGTTTCCGCCCTTGAGAAGCAGAGAAGTAGAGGAAGATTTTATGCCAAAATATGTTTGTGTAACTGTTTGTTTAGTGTTCAAAACGATAATTGTTTGGGAAAGTAATAAATTACCTTGCTGCTGGCATGATTTACAGACACTTGAAAGTGAGGCGATGGGTTACGAAAACGGCTATAGGTACAGATTGGTAGCCCCGATTTGAAATCCGCCCTTTCTATGAAGAGCAGAGAAGCAGGGGAAGATTTTAGCTTGCGGAACATTTTTCCTCAAAAATGCTCCGAAAGTGGTCAAAACGACCGTTGTTTGGGAAGGTTGAAAAAACACGTGGTAATGCAGTTACAAAAACAGCTGTACCGTAAGTTCCGTATGGAATATTTTGATTCTGCACACAGCTATGAATAGCAGAGAAGTAGACGAATATCCCATTCACTCTAACTTCTTGTCTAACTTGTTGCAGTATTGGTCAAAATAGACACTGCTTGCCAAAATGTTACAGAAACTGATGTTGGTGCTGTTACTTAAACTCCTGTAACTTTTGATGTGAATATCATTTTTGCCTCCAAACTCCAGATTTGAGTGACAGAGAAGTAGACGAAGCTGGAACACTTGACATGTCTTGTCTAAGTGGTTGCAAAGTGGTTTTATTAACTGATTTGTGTAAAAAATAGCTTGATTTCACTTACAAAGAATGTCACTTGGAAGTGATGATGTCACGATGGGGCACTTGCGTTTCTTGAGAGATCCAATGAAAGCGGAAGGAGGACATAAAGAGGACAAGAAAGTGAAAAACAGAAACAGTATAACAGATATCCAAAATTCTATAGAAACAACTTGATCGAGACCGTTGCGAATTTGTTGATATTGGAACGGCATTTCTAGCTTAAACGGTGTAGGAGGAGTGTCTCCTCATGATTTTGGCCCTGCAGCGTCTGCGAGTATCCTAACCAACGGTTCCGTTTTGGAATATCAGAATTGACACAGAGAGCTGTTAGTGAAGAGCAGGTGAGAGGTTTCTTAAATCGCTCTCCCTCGAGAACGGTAGTCCCAATTTTAAAAGCGTTTCCGCCCTTGAGAAGCAGAGAAGTAGAGGAAGATTTTATGCCAAAATATGTTTGTGTAACTGTTTGTTTAGTGTTCAAAACGATAATTGTTTGGGAAAGTAATAAATTACCTTGCTGCTGGCATGATTTACAGACACTTGAAAGTGAGGCGATGGGTTACGAAAAACGGCTATAGGTACAGATTGGTAGCCCCGATTTGAAATCCGCCCTTTTCTATGAAGAGCAGAGAAGCAGGGGAAGATTTTAGCTTGCGGAACATTTTTCCTCAAAAATGCTCCGAAAGTGGTCAAAACGACCGTTGTTTGGGAAGGTTGAAAAACACGTGGTAATGCAGTTACAAAAACAGCTGTACCGTAAGTTCCGTATGGAATATTTTGATTCTGCACACAGCTATGAATAGCAGAGAAGTAGACGAATATCCATTCACTCTAACTTCTTGTCTAACTTGTTGCAGTATTGGTCAAAATAGACACTGCTTGCCAAAATGTTACAGAAACTGATGTTGGTGCTGTTACTTAAACTCCTGTAACTTTGATGTGAATATCATTTTTGCCTCCAAACTCCAGATTTGAGTGACAGAGAAGTAGACGAAGCTGGAACACTTGACATGTCTTGTCTAAGTGGTTGCAAAGTGGTTTTATTAACTGATTTGTGTAAAAAATAGCTTGATTTCACTTACAAAGAATGTCACTTGGAAGTGATGATGTCACGATGGGGCACTTGCGTTTCTTGAGAGATCCAATGAAAGCGGAAGGAGGATATAAAGAGGACAAGAAAGTGAAAAACAGAAACAGTATAACAGATATCCAAAATTCTATAGAAACAACTTGATCGAGACCGTTGCGAATTTGTTGATATTGGAACGGCATTTCTAGCTTAAACGGTGTAGGAGGAGTGTCTCCTCATGATTTTGGCCCTGCAGCGTCTGCGAGTATCCTAACCAACGGTTCCGTTTTGGAATATCAGAATTGACACAGAGAGCTGTTAGTGAAGAGCAGGTGAGAGGTTTCTTAAATCGCTCTCCCTCGAGAACGGTAGTCCCAATTTTAAAAGCGTTTCCGCCCTTGAGAAGCAGAGAAGTAGAGGAAGATTTTATGCCAAAATATGTTTGTGTAACTGTTTGTTTAGTGTTCAAACGATAATTGTTTGGGAAAGTAATAAATTACCTTGCTGCTGGCATGATTTACAGACACTTGAAAGTGAGGCGATGGGTTACGAAAACGGCTATAGGTACAGATTGGTAGCCCCGATTTGAAATCCGCCCTTTTCTATGAAGAGCAGAGAAGCAGGGGAAGATTTTAGCTTGCGGAACATTTTTCCTCAAAAATGCTCCGAAAGTGGTCAAAACGACCGTTGTTTGGGAAGGTTGAAAAAAACACGTCGTAATGCAGTTACAAAAACAGCTGTACCGTAAGTTCCGTATGGAATATTTTGATTCTGCACACAGCTATGAATAGCAGAGAAGTAGACGAATATCCCATTCACTCTAACTTCTTGTTTAACTTGTTGCAGTATTGGTCAAAATAGACACTGCTTGCCAAAATGTTACAGAAACTGATGTTGGTGCTGTTACTTAAACTCCTGTAACTTTTGATGTGAATATCATTTTTGCCTCCAAACTCCAGATTTGAGTGACAGAGAAGTAGACGAAGCTGGAACACTTGACATGTCTTGTCTAAGTGGTTGCAAAGTGGTTTTATTAACTGATTTGTGTAAAAAATAGCTTGATTTCACTTACAAAGAATGTCACTTGGAAGTGATGATGTCACGATGGGGCACTTGCGTTTCTTGAGAGATCCAATGAAAGCGGAAGGAGGACATAAAGAGGACAAGAAAGTGAAAAACAGAAACAGTATAACAGATATCCAAAATTCTATAGAAACAACTTGATCGAGACCGTTGCGAATTTGTTGATATTGGAACGGCATTTCTAGCTTAAACGGTGTAGGAAGAGTGTCTCCTCATGATTTTGGCCCTGCAGCGTCTGCGAGTATCCTACCCAACGGTTCCGTTTTGGAATATCAGAATTGACACAGAGAGCTGTTAGTGAAGAGCAGGTGAGAGGTTTCTTAAATCGCTCTCCCTCGAGAACGGTAGTCCCAATTTTAAAAGCGTTTCCGCCCTTGAGAAGCAGAGAAGTAGAGGAAGATTTTATGCCAAATATGTTTGTGTAACTGTTTGTTTAGTGTTCAAAACGATAATTGTTTGGGAAAGTAATAAATTACCTTGCTGCTGGCATGATTTACAGACACTTGAAAGTGAGGCGATGGGTTACGAAAACGGCTATAGGTACAGATTGGTAGCCCCGATTTGAAATCCGCCCTTTTCTATGAAGAGCAGAGAAGCAGGGGAAGATTTTAGCTTGCGGAACATTTTTCCTCAAAAATGCTCCGAAAGTGGTCAAAACGACCGTTGTTTGGGAAGGTTGAAAAACACGTGGTAATGCAGTTACAAAAACAGCTGTACCGTAAGTTCCGTATGGAATATTTTGATTCTGCACACAGCTATGAATAGCAGAGAAGTAGACGAATATCCCATTCACTCTAACTTCTTGTCTAACTTGTTGCAGTATTGGTCAAAATAGACACTGCTTGCCAAAATGTTACAGAAACTGATGTTGGTGCTGTTACTTAAACTCCTGTAACTTTTGATGTGAATATCATTTTTGCCTCCAAACTCCAGATTTGAGTGACAGAGAAGTAGACGAAGCTGGAACACTTGACATGTCTTGTCTAAGTGGTTGCAAAGTGGTTTTATTAACTGATTTGTGTAAAAATAGCTTGATTTCACTTACAAAGAATGTCACTTGAAGTGATGATGTCACGATGGGGCACTTGCGCTTCTTGAGAGATCCAATGAAAGCGGAAGGAGGACATAAAGAGGACAAGAAAGTGAAAAACAGAAACAGTATAACAGATATCCAAAATTCTATAGAAACAACTTGATCGAGACCGTTGCGAATTTGTTGATATTGGAACGGCATTTCTAGCTTAAACGGTGTAGGAGGAGTGTCTCCTCATGATTTTGGCCCTGCAGCGTCTGCGAGTATCCTAACCAACGGTTCCGTTTTGGAATATCAGAATTGACACAGAGAGCTGTTAGTGAAGAGCAGGTGAGAGGTTTCTTAAATCGCTCTCCCTCGAGAACGGTAGTCCCAATTTTAAAAGCGTTTCCGCCCTTGAGAAGCAGAGAAGTAGAGGAAGATTTTATGCCAAAATATGTTTGTGTAACTGTTTGTTTAGTGTTCAAAACGATAATTGTTTGGGAAAGTAATAAATTACCTTGCTGCTGGCATGATTTACAGACACTTGAAAGTGAGGCGATGGGTTACGAAAACGGCTATAGGTACAGATTGGTAGCCCCGATTTGAAATCCGCCCTTTTCTATGAAGAGCAGAGAAGCAGGGGAAGATTTTAGCTTGCGGAACATTTTTCCTCAAAAATGCTCCGAAAGTGGTCAAAACGACCGTTGTTTGGGAAGGTTGAAAAACACGTGGTAATGCAGTTACAAAAACAGCTGTACCATAAGTTCCGTATGGAATATTTTGATTCTGCACACAGCTATGAATAGCAGAGAAGTAGACGAATATCCCATTCACTCTAACTTCTTGTCTAACTTGTTGCAGTATTGGTCAAAATAGACACTGCTTGCCAAAATGTTACAGAAACTGATGTTGGTGCTGTTACTTAAACTCCTGTAACTTTTGATGTGAATATCATTTTTGCCTCCAAACTCCAGATTTGAGTGACAGAGAAGTAGACGAAGCTGGAACACTTGACATGTCTTGTCTAAGTGGTTGCAAAGTGGTTTTATTAACTGATTTGTGTAAAAATAGCTTGATTTCACTTACAAAGAATGTCACTTGGAAGTGATGATGTCACGATGGGGCACTTGCGTTTCTTGAGAGATCCAATGAAAGCGGAAGGAGGATATAAAGAGGACAAGAAAGTGAAAAACAGAAACAGTATAACAGATATCCAAAATTCTATAGAAACAACTTGATCGAGACCGTTGCGAATTTGTTGATATTGGAACGGCATTTCTAGCTTAAACGGTGTAGGAGGAGTGTCTCCTCATGATTTTGGCCCTGCAGCGTCTGCGAGTATCCTAACCAACGGTTCCGTTTTGGAATATCAGAATTGACACAGAGAGCTGTTAGTGAAGAGCAGGTGAGAGGTTTCTTAAATCGCTCTCCCTCGAGAACGGTAGTCCCAATTTTAAAAGCGTTTCCGCCCTTGAGAAGCAGAGAAGTAGAGGAAGATTTTATGCCAAAATATGTTTGTGTAACTGTTTGTTTAGTGTTCAAAACGATAATTGTTTGGGAAAGTAATAAATTACCTTGCTGCTGGCATGATTTACAGACACTTGAAAGTGAGGCGATGGGTTACGAAAACGGCTATAGGTACAGATTGGTAGCCCCGATTTGAAATCCGCCCTTTTCTATGAAGAGCAGAGAAGCAGGGGAAGATTTTAGCTTGCGGAACATTTTTCCTCAAAAATGCTCCGAAAGTGGTCAAAACGACCGTTGTTTGGGAAGGTTGAAAAACACGTGGTAATGCAGTTACAAAAACAGCTGTACCGTAAGTTCCGTATGGAATATTTTGATTCTGCACACAGCTATGAATAGCAGAGAAGTAGACGAATATCCCATTCACTCTAACTTCTTGTTTAACTTGTTGCAGTATTGGTCAAAATAGACACTGCTTGCCAAAATGTTACAGAAACTGATGTTGGTGCTGTTACTTAAACTCCTGTAACTTTTGATGTGAATATCATTTTTGCCTCCAAACTCCAGATTTGAGTGACAGAGAAGTAGACGAAGCTGGAACACTTGACATGTCTTGTCTAAGTGGTTGCAAAGTGGTTTTATTAACTGATTTGTGTAAAAAATAGCTTGATTTCACTTACAAAGAATGT
Organism: Oncorhynchus mykiss; assembly: GCF_013265735.2. Taxonomy (NCBI): domain Eukaryota; kingdom Metazoa; phylum Chordata; class Actinopteri; order Salmoniformes; family Salmonidae; genus Oncorhynchus; species Oncorhynchus mykiss. Next base: position 33,015 of record NW_023494194.1, read on the forward strand.
CACTTGGAAGTGATGATGTCACGATGGGGCACTTGCGTTTCTTGAGAGATCCAATGAAAGCGGAAGGAGGACATAAAGAGGACAAGAAAGTGAAAAACAGAAACAGTATAACAGATATCCAAAATTCTATAGAAACAACTTGATCGAGACCGTTGCGAATTTGTTGATATTGGAACGGCATTTCTAGCTTAAACGGTGTAGGAAGAGTGTCTCCTCATGATTTTGGCCCTGCAGCGTCTGCGAGTATCCTACCCAACGGTTCCGTTTTGGAATATCAGAATTGACACAGAGAGCTGTTAGTGAAGAGCAGGTGAGAGGTTTCTTAAATCGCTCTCCCTCGAGAACGGTAGTCCCAATTTTAAAAGCGTTTCCGCCCTTGAGAAGCAGAGAAGTAGAGGAAGATTTTATGCCAAAATATGTTTGTGTAACTGTTTGTTTAGTGTTCAAAACGATAATTGTTTGGGAAAGTAATAAATTACCTTGCTGCTGGCATGATTTACAGACACTTGAAAGTGAGGCGATGGGTTACGAAAACGGCTATAGGTACAGATTGGTAGCCCCGATTTGAAATCCGCCCTTTTCTATGAAGAGCAGAGAAGCAGGGGAAGATTTTAGCTTGCGGAACATTTTTCCTCAAAAATGCTCCGAAAGTGGTCAAAACGACCGTTGTTTGGGAAGGTTGAAAAACACGTGGTAATGCAGTTACAAAAACAGCTGTACCATAAGTTCCGTATGGAATATTTTGATTCTGCACACAGCTATGAATAGCAGAGAAGTAGACGAATATCCCATTCACTCTAACTTCTTGTCTAACTTGTTGCAGTATTGGTCAAAATAGACACTGCTTGCCAAAATGTTACAGAAACTGATGTTGGTGCTGTTACTTAAACTCCTGTAACTTTTGATGTGAATATCATTTTTGCCTCCAAACTCCAGATTTGAGTGACAGAGAAGTAGACGAAGCTGGAACACTTGACATGTCTTGTCTAAGTGGTTGCAAAGTGGTTTTATTAACTGATTTGTGTAAAAAATAGCTTGATTTCACTTACAAAGAATGTCACTTGGAAGTGATGATGTCACGATGGGGCACTTGCGTTTCTTGAGAGATCCAATGAAAGCGGAAGGAGGATATAAAGAGGACAAGAAAGTGAAAAACAGAAACAGTATAACAGATATCCAAAATTCTATAGAAACAACTTGATCGAGACCGTTGCGAATTTGTTGATATTGGAACGGCATTTCTAGCTTAAACGGTGTAGGAGGAGTGTCTCCTCATGATTTTGGCCCTGCAGCGTCTGCGAGTATCCTAACCAACGGTTCCGTTTTGGAATATCAGAATTGACACAGAGAGCTGTTAGTGAAGAGCAGGTGAGAGGTTTCTTAAATCGCTCTCCCTCGAGAACGGTAGTCCCAATTTTAAAAGCGTTTCCGCCCTTGAGAAGCAGAGAAGTAGAGGAAGATTTTATGCCAAAATATGTTTGTGTAACTGTTTGTTTAGTGTTCAAACGATAATTGTTTGGGAAAGTAATAAATTACCTTGCTGCTGGCATGATTTACAGACACTTGAAAGTGAGGCGATGGGTTACGAAAACGGCTATAGGTACAGATTGGTAGCCCCGATTTGAAATCCGCCCTTTTCTATGAAGAGCAGAGAAGCAGGGGAAGATTTTAGCTTGCGGAACATTTTTCCTCAAAAATGCTCCGAAAGTGGTCAAAACGACCGTTGTTTGGGAAGGTTGAAAAACACGTGGTAATGCAGTTACAAAAACAGCTGTACCGTAAGTTCCGTATGGAATATTTTGATTCTGCACACAGCTATGAATAGCAGAGAAGTAGACGAATATCCCATTCACTCTAACTTCTTGTTTAACTTGTTGCAGTATTGGTCAAAATAGACACTGCTTGCCAAAATGTTACAGAAACTGATGTTGGTGCTGTTACTTAAACTCCTGTAACTTTTGATGTGAATATCATTTTTGCCTCCAAACTCCAGATTTGAGTGACAGAGAAGTAGACGAAGCTGGAACACTTGACATGTCTTGTCTAAGTGGTTGCAAAGTGGTTTTATTAACTGATTTGTGTAAAAAATAGCTTGATTTCACTTACAAAGAATGTCACTTGGAAGTGATGATGTCACGATGGGGCACTTGCGTTTCTTGAGAGATCCAATGAAAGCGGAAGGAGGACATAAAGAGGACAAGAAAGTGAAAAACAGAAACAGTATAACAGATATCCAAAATTCTATAGAAACAACTTGATCGAGACCGTTGCGAATTTGTTGATATTGGAACGGCATTTCTAGCTTAAACGGTGTAGGAAGAGTGTCTCCTCATGATTTTGGCCCTGCAGCGTCTGCGAGTATCCTAACCAACGGTTCCGTTTTGGAATATCAGAATTGACACAGAGAGCTGTTAGTGAAGAGCAGGTGAGAGGTTTCTTAAATCGCTCTCCCTCGAGAACGGTAGTCCCAATTTTAAAAGCGTTTCCGCCCTTGAGAAGCAGAGAAGTAGAGGAAGATTTTATGCCAAAATATGTTTGTGTAACTGTTTGTTTAGTGTTCAAAACGATAATTGTTTGGGAAAGTAATAAATTACCTTGCTGCTGGCATGATTTACAGACACTTGAAAGTGAGGCGATGGGTTACGAAAACGGCTATAGGTACAGATTGGTAGCCCCGATTTGAAATCCGCCCTTTTCTATGAAGAGCAGAGAAGCAGGGGAAGATTTTAGCTTGCGGAACATTTTTCCTCAAAAATGCTCCGAAAGTGGTCAAAACGACCGTTGTTTGGGAAGGTTGAAAAACACGTGGTAATGCAGTTACAAAAACAGCTGTACCGTAAGTTCCGTATGGAATATTTTGATTCTGCACACAGCTATGAATAGCAGAGAAGTAGACGAATATCCCATTCACTCTAACTTCTTGTCTAACTTGTTGCAGTATTGGTCAAAATAGACACTGCTTGCCAAAATGTTACAGAAACTGATGTTGGTGCTGTTACTTAAACTCCTGTAACTTTTGATGTGAATATCATTTTTGCCTCCAAACTCCAGATTTGAGTGACAGAGAAGTAGACGAAGCTGGAACACTTGACATGTCTTGTCTAAGTGGTTGCAAAGTGGTTTTATTAACTGATTTGTGTAAAAAATAGCTTGATTTCACTTACAAAGAATGTCACTTGGAAGTGATGATGTCACGATGGGGCACTTGCGCTTCTTGAGAGATCCAATGAAAGCGGAAGGAGGACATAAAGAGGACAAGAAAGTGAAAAACAGAAACAGTATAACAGATATCCAAAATTCTATAGAAACAACTTGATCGAGACCGTTGCGAATTTGTTGATATTGGAACGGCATTTCTAGCTTAAACGGTGTAGGAGGAGTGTCTCCTCATGATTTTGGCCCTGCAGCGTCTGCGAGTATCCTAACCAACGGTTCCGTTTTGGAATATCAGAATTGACACAGAGAGCTGTTAGTGAAGAGCAGGTGAGAGGTTTCTTAAATCGCTCTCCCTCGAGAACGGTAGTCCCAATTTTAAAAGCGTTTCCGCCCTTGAGAAGCAGAGAAGTAGAGGAAGATTTTATGCCAAAATATGTTTGTGTAACTGTTTGTTTAGTGTTCAAAACGATAATTGTTTGGGAAAGTAATAAATTACCTTGCTGCTGGCATGATTTACAGACACTTGAAAGTGAGGCGATGGGTTACGAAACGGCTATAGGTACAGATTGGTAGCCCCGATTTGAAATCCGCCCTTTTCTATGAAGAGCAGAGAAGCAGGGGAAGATTTTAGCTTGCGGAACATTTTTCCTCAAAAATGCTCCGAAAGTGGTCAAAACGACCGTTGTTTGGGAAGGTTGAAAAACACGTGGTAATGCAGTTACAAAAACAGCTGTACCATAAGTTCCGTATGGAATATTTTGATTCTGCACACAGCTATGAATAGCAGAGAAGTAGACGAATATCCCATTCACTCTAACTTCTTGTCTAACTTGTTGCAGTATTGGTCAAATAGACACTGCTTGCCAAAATGTTACAGAAACTGATGTTGGTGCTGTTACTTAAACTCCTGTAACTTTTGATGTGAATATCATTTTTGCCTCCAAACTCCAGATTTGAGTGACAGAGAAGTAGACGAAGCTGGAACACTTGACATGTCTTGTCTAAGTGGTTGCAAAGTGGTTTTATTAACTGATTTGTGTAAAAAATAGCTTGATTTCACTTACAAAGAATGTCACTTGGAAGTGATGATGTCACGATGGGGCACTTGCGTTTCTTGAGAGATCCAATGAAAGCGGAAGGAGGATATAAAGAGGACAAGAAAGTGAAAAACAGAAACAGTATAACAGATATCCAAAATTCTATAGAAACAACTTGATCGAGACCGTTGCGAATTTGTTGATATTGGAACGGCATTTCTAGCTTAAACGGTGTAGGAGGAGTGTCTCCTCATGATTTTGGCCCTGCAGCGTCTGCGAGTATCCTAACCAACGGTTCCGTTTTGGAATATCAGAATTGACACAGAGAGCTGTTAGTGAAGAGCAGGTGAGAGGTTTCTTAAATCGCTCTCCCTCGAGAACGGTAGTCCCAATTTTAAAAGCGTTTCCGCCCTTGAGAAGCAGAGAAGTAGAGGAAGATTTTATGCCAAAATATGTTTGTGTAACTGTTTGTTTAGTGTTCAAAACGATAATTGTTTGGGAAAGTAATAAATTACCTTGCTGCTGGCATGATTTACAGACACTTGAAAGTGAGGCGATGGGTTACGAAAACGGCTATAGGTACAGATTGGTAGCCCCGATTTGAAATCCGCCCTTTTCTATGAAGAGCAGAGAAGCAGGGGAAGATTTTAGCTTGCGGAACATTTTTCCTCAAAAATGCTCCGAAAGTGGTCAAAACGACCGTTGTTTGGGAAGGTTGAAAAACACGTGGTAATGCAGTTACAAAAACAGCTGTACCGTAAGTTCCGTATGGAATATTTTGATTCTGCACACAGCTATGAATAGCAGAGAAGTAGACGAATATCCCATTCACTCTAACTTCTTGTTTAACTTGTTGCAGTATTGGTCAAAATAGACACTGCTTGCCAAAATGTTACAGAAACTGATGTTGGTGCTGTTACTTAAACTCCTGTAACTTTTGATGTGAATATCATTTTTGCCTCCAAACTCCAGATTTGAGTGACAGAGAAGTAGACGAAGCTGGAACACTTGACATGTCTTGTCTAAGTGGTTGCAAAGTGGTTTTATTAACTGATTTGTGTAAAAAATAGCTTGATTTCACTTACAAAGAATGTCACTTGGAAGTGATGATGTCACGATGGGGCACTTGCGTTTCTTGAGAGATCCAATGAAAGCGGAAGGAGGACATAAAGAGGACAAGAAAGTGAAAAACAGAAACAGTATAACAGATATCCAAAATTCTATAGAAACAACTTGATCGAGACCGTTGCGAATTTGTTGATATTGGAACGGCATTTCTAGCTTAAACGGTGTAGGAAGAGTGTCTCCTCATGATTTTGGCCCTGCAGCGTCTGCGAGTATCCTACCCAACGGTTCCGTTTTGGAATATCAGAATTGACACAGAGAGCTGTTAGTGAAGAGCAGGTGAGAGGTTTCTTAAATCGCTCTCCCTCGAGAACGGTAGTCCCAATTTTAAAAGCGTTTCCGCCCTTGAGAAGCAGAGAAGTAGAGGAAGATTTTATGCCAAAATATGTTTGTGTAACTGTTTGTTTAGTGTTCAAAACGATAATTGTTTGGGAAAGTAATAAATTACCTTGCTGCTGGCATGATTTACAGACATTTGAAAGTGAGGCGATGGGTTACGAAAACGGCTATAGGTACAGATTGGTAGCCCCGATTTGAAATCCGCCCTTTTCTATGAAGAGCAGAGAAGCAGGGGAAGATTTTAGCTTGCGGAACATTTTTCCTCAAAAATGCTCCGAAAGTGGTCAAAACGACCGTTGTTTGGGAAGGTTGAAAAACACGTGGTAATGCAGTTACAAAAACAGCTGTACCGTAAGTTCCGTATGGAATATTTTGATTCTGCACACAGCTATGAATAGCAGAGAAGTAGACGAATATCCCATTCACTCTAACTTCTTGTCTAACTTGTTGCAGTATTGGTCAAAATAGACACTGCTTGCCAAAATGTTACAGAAACTGATGTTGGTGCTGTTACTTAAACTCCTGTAACTTTTGATGTGAATATCATTTTTGCCTCCAAACTCCAGATTTGAGTAACAGAGAAGTAGACGAAGCTGGAACACTTGACATGTCTTGTCTAAGTGGTTGCAAAGTGGTTTTATTAACTGATTTGTGTAAAAAATAGCTTGATTTCACTTACAAAGAATGTCACTTGGAAGTGATGATGTCACGATGGGGCACTTGCGTTTCTTGAGAGATCCAATGAAAGCGGAAGGAGGACATAAAGAGGACAAGAAAGTGAAAAACGGAAACAGTATAACAGATATCCAAAATTCTATAGAAACAACTTGATCGAGACCGTTGCGAATTTGTTGATATTGGAACGGCATTTCTAGCTTAAACGGTGTAGGAGGAGTGTCTCCTCATGATTTTGGCCCTGCAGCGTCTGCGAGTATCCTAACCAACGGTTCCGTTTTGGAATATCAGAATTGACACAGAGAGCTGTTAGTGAAGAGCAGGTGAGAGGTTTCTTAAATCGCTCTCCCTCGAGAACGGTAGTCCCAATTTTAAAAGCGTTTCCGCCCTTGAGAAGCAGAGAAGTAGAGGAAGATTTTATGCCAAAATATGTTTGTGTAACTGTTTGTTTAGTGTTCAAAACGATAATTGTTTGGGAAAGTAATAAATTACCTTGCTGCTGGCATGATTTACAGACACTTGAAAGTGAGGCGATGGGTTACGAAAACGGCTATAGGTACAGATTGGTAGCCCCGATTTGAAATCCACCCTTTTCTATGAAGAGCAGAGAAGCAGGGGAAGATTTTAGCTTGCATAACATTTTTCCTCAAAAATGCTCCGAAAGTGGTCAAAACGACCGTTGTTTGGGAAGGTTGAAAAACACGTGGTAATGCAGTTACAAAAACAGCTGTACCGTAAGTTCCGTATGGAATATTTTGATTCTGCACACAGCTATGAATAGCAGAGAAGTAGACGAATATCCCATTCACTCTAACTTCTTGTCTAACTTGTTGCAGTATTGGTCAAAATAGACACTGCTTGCCAAAATGTTACAGAAACTGATGTTGGTGCTGTTACTTAAACTCCTGTAACTTTTGATGTGAATATCATTTTTGCCTCCAAACTCCAGATTTGAGTAACAGAGAAGTAGACGAAGCTGGAACACTTGACATGTCTTGTCTAAGTGGTTGCAAAGTGGTTTTATTAACTGATTTGTGTAAAAAATAGCTTGATTTCACTTACAAAGAATGTCACTTGGAAGTGATGATGTCACAATGGGGCACTTGCGTTTCTTGAGAGATCCAATGAAAGCGGAAGGAGGACATAAAGAGGACAAGAAAATGAAAAACGGAAACAGTATAACAGATATCCAAAATTCTATAGAGACAACTTGATCGAGACCGTTGCGAATTTGTTGATATTGGAACGGCATTTCTAGCTTAAACGGTGTAGGAGGAGTGTCTCCTCATGATTTTGGCCCTGCAGCGTCTGCGAGTATCCTAACCAACGGTTCCGTTTTGGAATATCAGAATTGACACAGAGAGCTGTTAGTGAAGAGCAGGTGAGAGGTTTCTTAAATCGCTCTCCCTTGAGAAAAGTAGTCCCAATTTTAAAAGCGTTTCCGCCCTTGAGAAGCAGAGAAGTAGAGGAAGATTTTATGCCAAAATATGTTTGTGTAACTGTTTGTTTAGTGTTCAAAACGATAATTGTTTGGGAAAGTAATAAATTACCTTGCTGCTGGCATGATTTACAGACACTTGAAAGTGAGGCGATGGGTTACGAAAACGGCTATAGGTACAGATTGGTAGCCCCGATTTGAAATCCGCCCTTTTCTATGAAGAGCAGAGAAGCAGGGGAAGATTTTAGCTTGCATAACATTTTTCCTCAAAAATGCTCCGAAAGTGGTCAAAACGACCGTTGTTTGGGAAGGTTGAAAAACACGTGGTAATGCAGTTACAAAAACAGCTGTACCGTAAGTTCCGTATGGATTATTTTGATTCTGCACACAGCTATGAATAGCAGAGAAGTAGACGAATATCCCATTCACTCTAACTTCTTGTTTAACTTGTTGCAGTATTGGTCAAATAGACACTGCTTGCCAAAATGTTACAGAAACTGATGTTGGTGCTGTTACTTAAACTCCTGTAACTTTTGATGTGAATATAATTTTTGCCTCCAAACTCAGATTTGAGTGACAGAGAAGTAGACGAAGCTGGAACACTTGACATGTCTTGTCTAAGTGGTTGCAAAGTGGTTTTATTAACTGATTTGTGTAAAAAATAGCTTGATTTCACTTACAAAGAATGTCACTTGGAAGTGATGATGTCACGATGGGGCACTTGCGTTTCTTGAGAGATCCAATGAAAGCGGAAGGAGGACATAAAGAGGACAAGAAAGTGAAAAACGGAAACAGTATAACAGATATCCAAATTCTATAGAAACAACTTGATCGAGACCGTTGCGAATTTGTTGATATTGGAACGGCATTTCTAGCTTAAACGGTGTAGGAGGAGTGTCTCCTCATGATTTTGGCCCTGCAGCGTCTGCGAGTATCCTAACCAACGGTTCCGTTTTGGAATATCAGAATTGACACAGAGAGCTGTTAGTGAAGAGCAGGTGAGAGGTTTCTTAAATCGCTCTCCCTCGAGAACGGTAGTCCCAATTTTAAAAGCGTTTCCGCCCTTGAGAAGCAGAGAAGTAGAGGAAGATTTTATGCCAAAATATGTTTGTGTAACTGTTTGTTTAGTGTTCAAAACGATAATTGTTTGGGAAAGTAATAAATTACCTGGCTGCTGGCATGATTTACAGACACTTGAAAGTGAGGCGATGGGTTACGAAAACGGCTATAGGTACAGATTGGTAGCCCCGATTTGAAATCCGCCCTTTTCTATGAAGAGCAGAGAAGCAGGGGAAGATTTTAGCTTGCGGAACATTTTTTCCTCAAAAATGCTCCGAAAGTGGTCAAAACGACCGTTGTTTGGGAAGGTTGAAAAACACGTGGTAATGCAGTTACAAAAACAGCTGTACCGTAAGTTCCGTATGGAATATTTTGATTCTGCACACAGCTATGAATAGCAGAGAAGTAGACGAATATCCCATTCACTCTAACTTCTTGTCTAACTTGTTGCAGTATTGGTCAAAATAGACACTGCTTGCCAAAATGTTACAGAAACTGATGTTGGTGCTGTTACTTAAACTCCTGTAACTTTTGATGTGAATATCATTTTTGCCTCCAAACTCCAGATTTGAGTGACAGAGAAGTAGACGAAGCTGGAACACTTGACATGTCTTGTCTAAGTGGTTGCAAAGTGGTTTTATTAACTGATTTGTGTAAAAAATAGCTTGATTTCACTTACAAAGAATGTCACTTGGAAGTGATGATGTCACGATGGGGCACTTGCGTTTCTTGAGAGATCCAATGAAAGCGGAAGGAGGACATAAAGAGGACAAGAAAGTGAAAAACGGAAACAGTATAACAGATATCCAAATTCTATAGAAACAACTTGATCGAGACCGTTGCGAATTTGTTGATATTGGAACGGCAATTTCTAGCTTAAACGGTGTAGGAGGAGTGTCTCCTCATGATTTTGGCCCTGCAGCGTCTGCGAGTATCCTAACCAACGGTTCCGTTTTGGAATATCAGAATTGACACAGAGAGCTGTTAGTGAAGAGCAGGTGAGAGGTTTCTTAAATCGCTCTCCCTTGAGAAAAGTAGTCCCAATTTTAAAAGCGTTTCCGCCCTTGAGAAGCAGAGAAGTAGAGGAAGATTTTATGCCAAATATGTTTGTGTAACTGTTTGTTTAGTGTTCAAAACGATAATTGTTTGGGAAAGTAATAAATTACCTTGCTGCTGGCATGATTTACAGACACTTGAAAGTGAGGCGATGGGTTACGAAAACGGCTATAGGTACAGATTGGTAGCCCCGATTTGAAATCCGCCCTTTTCTATGAAGAGCAGAGAAGCAGGGGAAGATTTAGCTTGCGGAACATTTTTCCTCAAAAATGCTCCGAAAGTGGTCAAAACGACCGTTGTTTGGGAAGGTTTGAAAAACACGTGGTAATGCAGTTACAAAAACAGCTGTACCGTAAGTTTCCGTATGGAATATTTAGATTCTGCACACAGCTATGAATAGCAGAGAAGTAGACGAATATCCCATTCACTCTAACTTCTTGTCTAACTTGTTGCAGTATTGGTCAAAATAGACACTGCTTGCCAAAATGTTACAGAAACTGATGTTGGTGCTGTTACTTAAACTCCTGTAACTTTGATGTGAATATCATTTTTGCCTCCAAACTCCAGATTTGAGTGACAGAGAAGTAGACGAAGCTGGAACACTTGACATGTCTTGTCTAAGTGGTTGCAAAGTGGTTTTATTAACTGATTTGTGTAAAAAATAGCTTGATTTCACTTACAAAGAATGTCACTTGGAAGTGATGATGTCACGATGGGGCACTTGCGTTTCTTGAGAGATCCAATGAAAGCGGAAGGAGGACATAAAGAGGACAAGAAAGTGAAAAACGGAAACAGTATAACAGATATCCAAAATTCTATAGAAACAACTTGATCGAGACCGTTGCGAATTTGTTGATATTGGAACGGCATTTCTAGCTTAAACGGTGTAGGAGGAGTGTCTCCTCATGATTTTGGCCCTGCAGCGTCTGCGAGTATCCTAACCAACGGTTCCGTTTTGGAATATCAGAATTGACACAGAGAGCTGTTAGTGAAGAGCAGGTGAGAGGTTTCTTAAATCGCTCTCCCTTGAGAAAGTAGTCCCAATTTTAAAAGCGTTTCCGCCCTTGAGAAGCAGAGAAGTAGAGGAAGATTTTATGCCAAAATATGTTTGTGTAACTGTTTGTTTAGTGTTCAAAACGATAATTGTTTGGGAAAGTAATAAATTACCTTGCTGCTGGCATGATTTACAGACACTTGAAAGTGAGGCGATGGGTTACGAAAACGGCTATAGGTACAGATTGGTAGCCCCGATTTGAAATCCGCCCTTTTCTATGAAGAGCAGAGAAGCAGGGGAAGATTTTAGCTTGCATAACATTTTTCCTCAAAAATGCTCCGAAAGTGGTCAAAACGACCGTTGTTTGGGAAGGTTGAAAAACACGTGGTAATGCAGTTACAAAAACAGCTGTACCGTAAGTTCCGTATGGAATATTTTGATTCTGCACACAGCTATGAATAGCAGAGAAGTAGACGAATATCCCATTCACTCTAACTTCTTGTTTAACTTGTTGCAGTATTGGTCAAAATAGACACTGCTTGCCAAAATGTTACAGAAACTGATGTTGGTGCTGTTACTTAAACTCCTGTAACTTTTGATGTGAATATCATTTTTGCCTCCAAACTCCAGATTTGAGTGACAGAGAAGTAGACGAAGCTGGAACACTTGACATGTCTTGTCTAAGTGGTTGCAAAGTGGTTTTATTAACTGATTTGTGTAAAAAAAAGCTTGATTTCACTTACAAAGAATGTCACTTGGAAGTGATGATGTCACGATGGGGCACTTGCGTTTCTTGAGAGATCCAATGAAAGCGGAAGGAGGACATAAAGAGGACAAGAAAGTGAAAAACGGAAACAGTATAACAGATATCCAAAATTCTATAGAACAACTTGATCGAGACCGTTGCGAATTTGTTGATATTGGAACGGCATTTCTAGCTTAAACGGTGTAGGAGGAGTGTCTCCTCATGATTTTGGCCCTGCAGCGTCTGCGAGTATCCTAACCAACGGTTTCCGTTTTGGAATATCAGAATTGACACAGAGAGCTGTTAGTGAAGAGCAGGTGAGAGGTTTCTTAAATCGCATCTCCCTCGAGAACGGTAGTCCCAATTTTAAAAGCGTTTCCGCCTTGAGAAGCAGAGAAGTAGAGGAAGATTTTATGCCAAAATATGTTTGTGTAACTGTTTGTTTAGTGTTCAAAACGATAATTGTTTGGGAAAGTAATAAATTACCTGGCTGCTGGGCATGAATTTTACAGACACTTGAAAGTGAGGCGATGGGTTACGAAAACGCTATAGGTACAGATTGGTAGCCCCGATTTGAAATCCGCCCTTTTCTATGAAGAGCAGAGAAGCAGGGGAAAGATTTTAGCTTGCGTAACATTTTTCCTCAAAAATGCTCCGAAAGTGGTCAAAACGACCGTTGTTTGGGAAGGTTGAAAAACACGTGGTAATGCAGTTACAAAAACAGCTGTACCGTAAGTTCCGTATGGAATATTTTGATTCTGCACACAGCTATGAATAGCAGAGAAGTAGACGAATATCCCATTCACCTCTAACTTCTTGTCTAACTTGTTGCAGTATTGGTCAAAATAGACACTGCTTGCCAAAATGTTACAGAAACTGATGTTGGTGCTGTTACTTAAACTCCTGTAACTTTTGATGTGAATATCATTTTTGCCTCCAAACTCCAGATTTGAGTGACAGAGAAGTAGACGAAGCTGGAACACTTGACATGTCTTGTCTAAGTGGTTGCAAAGTGGTTTTATTAACTGATTTGTGTAAAAAATAGCTTGATTTCACTTACAAAGAATGTCACTTGGAAGTGATGATGTCACGATGGGGCACTTGCGTTTCTTGAGAGATCCAATGAAAGCGGAAGGAGGACATAAAGAGGACAAGAAAGTGAAAAACAGAAACAGTATAACAGATATCCAAAATTCTATAGAAACAACTTGATCGAGACCGTTGCGAATTTGTTGATATTGGAACGGCATTTCTAGCTTAAACGGTGTAGGAGGAGTGTCTCCTCATGATTTTGGCCCTGCAGCGTCTGCGAGTATCCTAACCAACGGTTCCGTTTTGGAATATCAGAATTGACACAGAGAGCTGTTAGTGAAGAGCAGGTGAGAGGTTTCTTAATCGCTCTCCCTCGAGAACGGTAGTCCCAATTTTAAAAGCGTTTCCGCCCTTGAGAAGCAGAGAAGTAGAGGAAGATTTTATGCCAAAATATGTTTGTGTAACTGTTTGTTTAGTGTTCAAAACGATAATTGTTTGGGAAAGTAATAAATTACCTTGCAGCTGGCATGATTTACAGACACTTGAAAGTGAGGCGATGGGTTACGAAAACGGCTATAGGTACAGATCTGTAGCCCCGATTTGAAATCCGCCCTTTTCTATGAAGAGCAGAGAAGCAGGGGAAGATTTTAGCTTGCGGAACATTTTTCCTCAAAAATGCTCCGAAAGTGGTCAAAACGACCGTTGTTTGGGAAGGTTGAAAAACACGTGGTAATGCAGTTACAAAAACAGCTGTACCGTAAGTTCCGTATGGAATATTTTGATTCTGCACACAGCTATGAATAGCAGAGAAGTAGACGAATATCCCATTCACTCTAACTTCTTGTCTAACTTGTTGCAGTATTGGTCAAAATAGACACTGCTTGCCAAAATGTTACAGAAACTGATGTTGGTGCTGTTACTTAAACTCCTGTAACTTTTGATGTGAATATCATTTTTGCCTCCAAACTCCAGATTTGAGTAACAGAGAAGTAGACGAAGCTGGAACACTTGACATGTCTTGTCTAAGTGGTTGCAAAGTGGTTTTATTAACTGATTTGTGTAAAAAATAGCTTGATTTCACTTACAAAGAATGTCACTTGGAAGTGATGATGTCACAATGGGGCACTTGCGTTTCTTGAGAGATCCAATGAAAGCGGAAGGAGGACATAAAGAGGACAAGAAAATGAAAAACGGAAACAGTATAACAGATATCCAAAATTCTATAGAGACAACTTGATCGAGACCGTTGCGAATTTGTTGATATTGGAACGGCATTTCTAGCTTAAACGGTGTAGGAGGAGTGGTCTCCTCATGATTTTGGCCCTGCAGCGTCTGCGAGTATCCTAACCAACGGTTCCGTTTAGGAATATCAGAATTGACACAGAGAGCTGTTAGGGAAGAGCAGGTGAGAGGTTTCTTAAATCGCTCTCCCTCGAGAACGGTAGTCCCAATTTTAAAAGCGTTTCCGCCCTTGAGAAGCAGAGAAGTAGAGGAAGATTTTATGCCAAAATATGTTTGTGTAACTGTTTGTTTAGTGTTCAAAACGATAATTGTTTGGGAAAGTAATAAATTACCTTGCTGCTGGCATGATTTACAGACACTTGAAAGTGAGGCGATGGGTTACGAAAACTGGCTATAGGTACAGATTGGTAGCCCCGATTTGAAATCCGCCCTTTTCTATGAAGAGCAGAGAAGCAGGGGAAGATTTTAGCTTGCGGAACATTTTTCCTCAAAAATGCTCCGAAAGTGGTCAAAACGACCGTTGTTTGGGAAGGTTGAAAAACACGTGGTAAATGCAGTTACAAAAACAGCTGTACCGTAAGTTCCGTATGGAATATTTTGATTCTGCACACAGCTATGAATAGCAGAGAAGTAGACGAATATCCCATTCACTCTAACTTCTTGTCTAACTTGTTGCAGTATTGGTCAAAATAGACACTGCTTGCCAAAATGTTACAGAAACTGATGTTGGTGCTGTTACTTAAACTCCTGTAACTTTTGATGTGAATATCATTTTTGCCTCCAAACTCCAGATTTGAGTGACAGAGAAGTAGACGAAGCTGGAACACTTGACATGTCTTGTCTAAGTGGTTGCAAAGTGGTTTTATTAACTGATTTGTGTAAAAAATAGCTTGATTTCACTTACAAAGAATGTCACTTGGAAGTGATGATGTCACGATGGGGCACTTGCGTTTCTTGAGAGATCCAATGAAAGCGGAAGGAGGACATACAGAGGACAAGAAAAGTGAAAAACAGAAACAGTATAACAGATATCCAAAATTCTATAGAAACAACTTGATCGAGACCGTTGCGAATTTGTTGATATTGGAACGGCATTTCTAGCTTAAACGGTGTAGGAGGAGTGTCTCCTCATGATTTTGGCCCTGCAGCGTCTGCGAGTATCCTAACCAACGGTTCCGTTTTGGAATATCAGAATTGACACAGAGAGCTGTTAGTGAAGAGCAGGTGAGAGGTTTCTTAAATCGCTCTCCCTCGAGAACGGTAGTCCCAATTTTAAAAGCGTTTCCGCCCTTGAGAAGCAGAGAAGTAGAGGAAGATTTTATGCCAAAATATGTTTGTGTAACTGTTTGTTTAGTGTTCAAAACGATAATTGTTTGGGAAAGTAATAAATTACCTTGCAGCTGGCATGATTTACAGACACTTGAAAGTGAGGCGATGGGTTACGAAAATGGCTATAGGTACAGATCTGTAGCCCCGATTTGAAATCCGCCCTTTTTCTATGAAGAGCAGAGAAGCAGGGGAAGATTTTAGCTTGCGGAACATTTTTCCTCAAAAATGCTCCGAAAGTGGTCAAAACGACCGTTGTTTGGGAAGGTTGAAAACACGTGGTAATGCAGTTACAAAAACAGCTGTACCGTAAGTTCCGTATGGAATATTTTGATTCTGCACACAGCTATGAATAGCAGAGAAGTAGACGAATATCCCATTCACTCTAACTTCTTGTCTAACTTGTTGCAGTATTGGTCAAAATAGACACTGCTTGCCAAAATGTTACAGAAACTGATGTTGATGCTGTTACTTAAACTCCTGTAACTTTTGATGTGAATTAATTTTTGCCTCCAAACTCCATATTTGAGTAAAAGAGACGTAGACGAAGCTGGAACACTTGACATGTCTTGTCTAAGTGGTTGCAAAGTGGTTTTATTAACTGATTGTGTAAAAAATAGCTTGATTTCACTTACAAAGAATGTCACTTGGAAGTGATGATGTCACGATGGGGCACTTGCGTTTCTTGAGAGATCCAATGAAAGCGGAAGGAGGACATAAAGAGGACAAGAAAGTGAAAAACGGAAACAGTATAACAGATATCCAAAATTCTATACAAACAACTTGATCGAGACCGTTGCGAATTTGTTGATATTGGAACGGCATTTCTAGCTTAAACGGTGTAGGAGGAGTGTCTCCTCATGATTTTGGCCCTGCAGCGTCTGCGAGTATCCTAACCAACGGTTCCGTTTTGGAATATCAGAATTGACACAGAGAGCTGTTAGTGAAGAGCAGGTGAGAGGTTTCTTAAATCGCTCTCCCTTGAGAAAGTAGTCCCAATTTTAAAAGCGTTTCCGCCCTTGAGAAGCAGAGAAGTAGAGGAAGATTTTATGCCAAAATATGTTTGTGTAACTGTTTGTTTAGTGTTCAAAACAATAATTGTTTGGGAAAGTAATAAATTACCTTGCAGCTGGCATGATTTACAGACACTTGAAAGTGAGGCGATGGGTTACGAAAACGGCTATAGGTACAGATTGGTAGCCCCGATTTGAAATCCGCCCTTTTCTATGAAGAGCAGAGAAGCAGGGGAAGATTTTAGCTTGCGGAACATTTTTCCTCAAAAATGCTCCGAAAGTGGTCAAAACGACCGTTGTTTGGGAAGGTTGAAAAACACGTGGTAATGCAGTTACAAAAACAGCTGTACCGTAAGTTCCGTATGGAATATTTTGATTCTGCACACAGCTATGAATAGCAGAGAAGTAGACGAATATCCCATTCACTCTAACTTCTTGTCTAACTTGTTGCAGTATTGGTCAAAATAGACACTGCTTGCCAAAATGTTACAGAAACTGATGTTGATGCTGTTACTTAAACTCCTGTAACTTTTGATGTGAATATAATTTTTGCCTCCAAACTCCAGATTTGAGTAACAGAGAAGTAGACGAAGCTGGAACACTTGACATGTCTTGTCTAAGTGGTTGCAAAGTGGTTTTATTAACTGATTTGTGTAAAAAATAGCTTGATTTCACTTACAAAGAATGTCACTTGGAAGTGATGATGTCACAATGGGGCACTTGCGTTTCTTGAGAGATCCAATGAAAGCGGAAGGAGGACATAAAGAGGACAAGAAAGTGAAAAACGGAAACAGTATAACAGATATCCAAAATTCTATACAAACAACTTGATCGAGACCGTTGCGAATTTGTTGATATTGGAACGGCATTTCTAGCTTAAACGGTGTAGGAGGAGTGTCTCCTCATGATTTTGGCCCTGCAGCGTCTGCGAGTATCCTAACCAACGGTTCCGTTTTGGAATATCAGAATTGACACAGAGAGCTGTTAGTGAAGAGCAGGTGAGAGGTTTCTTAAATCGCTCTCCCTTGAGAAAAGTAGTCCCAATTTTAAAAGCGTTTCCGCCCTTGAGAAGCACAGAAGTAGAGGAAGATTTTATGCCAAAATATGTTTGTGTAACTGTTTAGTGTTCAAAACGATAATTGTTTGGGAAAGTAATAAATTACCTTGCTGCTGGCATGATTTACAGACACTTGAAAGTGAGGCGATGGGTTACGAAAACGGCTATAGGTACAGATTGGTAGCCCCGATTTGAAATCCGCCCTTTTCTATGAAGAGCAGAGAAGCAGGGGAAGATTTTAGCTTGCATAACATTTTTCCTCAAAAATGCTCCGAAAGTGGTCAAAACGACCGTTGTTTGGGAAGGTTGAAAAATACGTGGTAATGCAGTTACAAAAACAGCTGTACCGTAAGTTCCGTATGGAATATTTTGATTCTGCACACAGCTATGAATAGCAGAGAAGTAGACGAATATCCCATTCACTCTAACTTCTTGTTTAACTTGTTGCAGTATTGGTCAAAATAGACACTGCTTGCCAAAATGTTACAGAAACTGAACAAGACAAGACAAGACAAAAACAAGACAGGACAAGACAAACAAGACAAAACAAAAACAAGACAAGACAAAAAACAAGACAAGACAAAAACAAGACAAAACAAGACAAGACAAGACAAAACAAGACAAAAAAAAAACAAGACAAGACCAAAAAAAAAAAAAAAAAAAAAAAAAAAAAAAAAAAAAAAAGAGAAAAAAAAAAAAGAAAAGAAAAAAAAAAAAAAAAAAAAAAAAAAAAAAAAAAAAAAAAGAAAAAAAAAAAAAAAAAAAAAAAAAAAAAAAAAAAAAAAAAAAAAAAAAAAAAAAAAGAAAAAAAAAAAAAAAAAAAAGAAAAAAAAAAAAACAAAAAAAAAAAAAAAAAAAAAAAAAGAAAAAAAAAAAAAAAAGAAAAAAAAAAAAAAAAAAAAAAACAAAAAAAAAAAAAAAAAAAAAAAAAAAAAAAAAAAAAAAAGAAAAAAAAAAAAAAAAAAAAAAAAAAAAAAAAAAAAAAAAAAAAAAAAGAAAAAAAAAAAAAAAAAAAAAAAAAAAAAAAAAAAAAAAAAAAAAAAAAAAAAAAAAAAAAAAAAAAGAAAAAAAAAAAAAAAAAAACAAAAAAAAAAAAAAAGAAAAAAAAAAAAAAAAAAAAAAAAAAAAAAAAAAAAAAAAAAAAAAAAAGAAAAAAAAAAAAAAAAAAAAAAAAAAAAAAAAAAAAAAAAAAAAAAAAAAAAAAAAAAAAAAAAAAAGAAAAAAAAAAAAAAAAAAAAAAAAAAAAAAAAAAAAAAAAAAAAAGAAAAAAAAAAAAAAAAAAAAAAAAAAAAAAAAAAAAAAAAAAAAAAAAAAAAAAGAAAAAAAAAAAAAAAAAAAAAAAAAAAAAAAAAAAAAAAAAAAACAAAAAAAAAAAAAAAAAAAAAAAAAAAAAAAAAAAAAAAAAAAAAAAAAAAAAAAAAAAAAAAAAAAAAAAAGAAAAAAAAAAAAAGAAAAAAAAAAAAAAAAAAAAAAAAAAAAAAAAAAAAAAAAAAAAAAAAAGAAAAAAAAAAAAAAAAAAAAAAAAAAAAAAGAAAACAAAAAAAAAAAAAAAAAAAAAAAAAAAAAAAAAAAAAAAAAAAAAAAAAAAAAAGAAAAAAAAAAAAAAAAAAAAAAAAAAAAAAAAAAAAAAAAAAAAAAAAAAAAAAAAAAAAAAAAAAGAAAAAAAAAAAAAAAAAAAAAAAAAAAAAAAAAAAAAAAAAAAAAAAAAACAAAAAAAAAAAAAAAAAAAAAAAAAAAAAAAAAAAAGAAAAAAAAAAAAAAAAAAAAAAAAAAAAAAAAAAAAAAAAAAAAAAAAAAAAGAAAAAAAAAAAAAAAAAAAAAAAAAAAAAAACAAAAAAAAAAAAAAAAAAAAAAAAAAAAAAAAAAAAAAAAAAAGAAAAAAAAAAAAAAAAAAAAAAAAAAAAAAAAAAAAAAAAAAAAAAAAAAAAAAAAAAAAAACAAAAAAAAAAAAAAAAAAAAAAAAAAAAAAAAAAAAAAAAAAAAAAAAAAAAAAAAAAAAAAAAAAAAAAACAAAAAAAAAGAAAAAAAAAAGAAAAAAAAAAAAAAAAAAAAAAAAAAAAAAAAAAAAAAGAAAGAAAAAAAAAAAAAAAAAAAAAACAAAAAAAAAAAAAAAAAAAAAAAAAACAAAAAAAAAAAAAAAAAAAAAAAAAAAAAAAAAAAAAAAAAAGAAAAAACAAGATAAGACAATAACAAGACAAACAAAAACAAGACAAGACAAAACAAGACAAGACAAAAACAAGACAATACAAGACAAGCAAACAAGACAAGACAAAAAACAAGACAAAAACAAGACAAGACAAGACAAAGCAGACAAAAAAAGACAGACAAAACAAGAACAACAAGACAAGACAATACAAGACAAAAACAAGACAAGATAATACAACAAGACAAAACAAAACATAGACAAAAACAAGACAAGACAAGACAAGACAAAGACAAGATAAGACCAATAAACAAGACAAGACAAGACTTACAAAAACAAGGACAAGGACAAAGACAAGACAAA
>NW_023494195.1:0-15000 GCF_013265735.2 Oncorhynchus mykiss
TTCCCAACAACCAATATAGTTGTGTCCACCCTCCTACCAAGAAAAGACTTCCCAGGAAAGTTGATCGACAAAATAAATCAACAGATCACTGTGGACTGTGCCTCACTGCTCAACGTCAGAACGGCTCACCACCCCACTCTGACATGTCAACACTTATATGATAATATACATCTTGATCAGGACAGTATCAGAACCTTTGCCAAGGACCTAAAAGATGCAACACTTGGCAGGGACCCACACACCCATCACCCCAGCAACAAAGGTCCCCCGCCCCACCTTCTGAAACAACAGTACCTCCACCATCCCGAGGAGAAAAGAGCCAGACATGGCTTATTACAGCACAGCTCTACTAGACCAGGCCCAACACAGCACAGCTCTACTAGACCTGGCCCATCACAACACAGCTCTACTAGACCTGGCCCATCACAACAACTCCCTAACCATCGCACTACTGACCATATATACACCTTACACACACTAATTAATAAACACGTCCACCAAAAAAAAGAGGGCAAAATCTTTGCTTGCTTTATTGACTTTAAAAAAAGCATTTGATTCGATTTGGCACGAAGGGCTATTCTACAAAATTCTACAAAGTGGGCTTGGTGGTAAGGTGTATGACTTAATAAAATGTATGTACACAGAAAATAAGTGTGCAATAAAAATCAAAAACCAAAGAACAGAATTTTTTTCACAATGTCGAGGTGTGAGACAAGGCTGCAATTTGAGTCCAAATCTTTTCAACATTTATATCAATGAATTAGCAGACATGTTGGACCAATCTCCAGCCCCAGGACTCACACTATTTGACACAGAGGTGAAATACCTGCTATATGCTGATGACTTGGTACTTCTATCACCAACCAAAGAAGGTCTTCAACAAAACATTAATATTCTGGAGCAATATTGCCATAATTGGGCCCTGGCAGTAAATTTCCAAAAAACTAAAATCATGATTTTCCAAAAAAAAAAACAGATGTCAGAAACAAAAATGTAAATTCACCCTGAACAACACCTTAATTGAACACACAAAAAATTACACCTACCTTGGTCTGACCATATCTGCATCGGGAAACTTTAATATGGCAGTGAAGGCACTCAAAGAAAAAGCCCGCAGAGCAATGTATGCAATAAAAATGAAATTATTCAAAATCAACATCCCAATTAGAATTTGGACTAAAATATTTGACAGTGTAATCCTACCAATAGCACTTTATGGAAGTGAGGTCCAGAGAAATACACCAACTAATGCATGTAGGGCAGAATTGGGCCGTTTTCCAGTAATAATGAAAATACAGAAAAGATCATTAAAATTTTGGCTACATCTAAATTCAAGTCCAAATTCGAGTCTGCAATTTAAAGCACTTCAAGCCCAAGAGCTGAGCCCAGAAACGAGCCCTCTCAGTCAGCTGGTGTTGGACCTCACCAATCAAGCTGACACCAGCACTGCTTCAAAAGAAAGAATTCCAATAAACAAAATCATGAACCAATCAAAGGAATCATATTTACAATACTGGAAAAACGAAACAAAATCCCAAAGCCGACTAAATTGCTATCTGACCCTAAACAGAGAATATGAATTGGCTGATTATCTCTACTCTGTCAGAGATACGAAGCAGAGACAGATCCTTACCAAGTACAGGCTGAGTGACCACCGATTGGCAATAGAAACCGGCAGACATAAAAAGACATGGCTACCCAAAGAGGAGCGTGTATGTGGTCACTGCATGACAGGGGAGGTAGAGACAGAGATGCACTTTCTCCTTTAATGTGATAAATATTCCTCACAAAGAGATTCATTATTCACAGAAATGACTACATATATTCCACATTTTTACAAATTGAACCCAGAGGAAAAACTAAGAATACTCATGGGCGAAGGAGCAATGGCTCCTCTTGCAGCCAAATATGTATTTTCCTGCCATAGCCTGAGGGACACTGAATAATAACATCTGCATAGTAAACAGTAACTTACTTATTATTACTATTATTGTTATTACTATAATTATTAATGTTTACTGTAGACTGTTACCATTTTATTGTTATTATTTTTGTATTTAATTTTGTATTATTATTTACTACCATTTTATATTATTATTTGCTATCATTTATAATTTTGTTACAATGTATATTGTATACATTGTTGCTTTGGCAATATTGACACAATGTTTTTCATGCCAATAAAGCAGCTTGAATTTGAATTTGAATTTGAATTTGATAGAGAGAGAGAGAGAGAAGAGAGAGAGAGAGAGAGAGAGAGAGAGAGAAAGGTTTGGAGAGAGACAGAAAGAAACAGAAAGAGACAGAGAGAGACAGAGAGACAGAGAGAGATAGAGAGAGAGAGAGAGACAGAGAGACAGAGAGAGAGAGAGAGAGAGAGAGAGAGGGAGAGAGAGGGAGAGAGAGACAGAGAGAGAGAGGTTTAATAGCTGAACAGGATTAGTAATGAAAAGGGAACGTGGTGGTGAGGAGATGGTTGACCTTCTCAATGACACGGTCATTCAATCAGCCTTATCACACACACACACACACACACATACACACACACACACACACACACAAAAACCCAGTACATAAATACACCACATACAGCCCAAACACTCCCAGATAGCTCAGTCCCAGGACAAGACAAGTTCTCTCTCCTCTCTCTCTCTCCTCTCTCTCTCAGCACTAGGACAAGACAAGTTCTCTCTCCGCTCTCTCTCTCCTCTCTCTCTCAGCACTAGGACAAGACAAGTTCTCTCTCCTCTCTCTCTCCTCTCTCTCTCTCTCCTCTCTCTCTCAGCACTAGGACAAGACAAGTTCTCTCTCCTCTCTCTCTCCTCTCTCTCTCGCTCCTCTCTCTCTCAGCACTAGGACAAGACAAGTTCTCTCTCCGCTCTCTCTCTCCTCTCTCTCTCAGCACTAGGACAAGACCAGTTCTCTCTCCTCTCTCTCTCCTCTCTCTCTCTCTCTCTCAGCACTAGGACAAGACAAGTTCTCTCTCCTCTCTCTCTCCTCTCTCTCTCTCTCCTCTCTCTCTCAGCACTAGGACAAGACAAGTTCTCTCTCCTCTCTCTCTCTCCTCTCTCTCTCTCTCCTCTCTCTCTCAGCACTAGGACAAGACAAGTTCTCTCTCCGCTCTCTCTCTCCTCTCTCTCTCAGCACTAGGACAAGACAAGTTCTCTCTCCTCTCTCTCTCCTCTCTCTCTCTCTCCTCTCTCTCTCAGCACTAGGACAAGACAAGTTCTCTCTCCTCTCTCTCTCTACTCTCTCTCTCTCTCTCAGCACTAGGACAAGACAAGTTCTCTCTCCGCTCTCTCTCTCCTCTCTCTCTCAGCACTAGGACAAGACAAGTTCTCTCTCCTCTCTCTCTCCTCTCTCTCTCTCTCCTCTCTCTCTCAGCACTAGGACAAGACAAGTTCTCTCTCCTCTCTCTCTCCTCTGTCTCTCTCTCCTCTCTCTCTCAGCACTAGGACAAGACAAGTTCTCTCTCCGCTCTCTCTCTCCTCTCTCTCTCTCCTCTCTCTCTCAGCACTAGGACAAGACAAGTTCTCTCTCCTCTCTCTCTCTCCTCTCTTCTCTCCTCTCTCTCTCATCTCTCCTCTCTTCTCTCCTCTCTCTCTCCTCTCTCTCTCAGCACTAGGACAAGATCAGTTCTCTCTCCTCTCTCTCTCCTCTCTCTCAGTACTAGGACAAGACAAGTTCTCTCTCCTCTCTCTCTCATCTCTCCTCCCTTCTCTCCTCTCTCTCTCAGCACTAGGACAAGACAAGTTCTCTCTCCTCTCTCTCTCATCTCTCCTCTCTTCTCTCCTCTCTCTCTCAGCACTAGGACAAGATAATTTCTCTCTCCTCTCTCTCTCCTCTCTCTCAGCACTAGGACAAGACAAGTTCTCTCTCCTCTCTCTCTCCTCTCTCTCAGCACTAGGACAAGACAAGTTATCTCTCCTCTCTCAATCTCGTCACCAAAAGTTGATCCTCAAACACAGTGGGTCCAGAAGTGAGCTCTGTTGTGTGAGAAAGGAGAGAAGCATGACGGTCTGTCCTGAAACAGGTGTTTAGAAACAGGAGACTGGGAAATGGAAAGGAGAGAAGCATGACGGTCTGTCTGTCCTGAAACAGGTGTTTAGAAACAGGAGACTGGGAAATGGAAAGGAGAGAAGCATGACGGTCTGTCTGTCCTGAAACAGGTGTTTAGAAACAGGAGACTGGGAAATAGAAAGGAGAGAAGCATGACGGTCTGTCTTGAAACAGGAGACTGGGAAATAGAAAGGAGAGAAGCATGACGGTCTGTCTGTCCTGAAACAGGTGTTTAGAAACAGGAGACTGGGAAATAGAAAGGAGAGAAGCATGACGGTCTGTCCTGAAACAGGTGTTTAGAAACAGGAGACTGGGAAATAGAAAGGAGAGAAGCATGACGGTCTGTCCTGAAACAGGAGACTGGGAAATAGAAAGGAGAGAAGCATGACGGTCTGTCCTGAAACAGGAGACTGGGAAATAGAAAGGAGAGAAGCATGACGGTCTGTCCTGAAACAGGTGTTTAGAAACAGGAGACTGGGAAATAGAAAGGAGAGAAGCATGACGGTCTGTCCTGAAACAGGAGACTGGGAAATAGAAAGGAGAGAAGCATGACGGTCTGTCCTGAAACAGGAGACTGGGAAATAGAAAGGAGAGAAGCATGACGGTCTGTCCTGAAACAGGAGACTGGGTTCTTTATTCTACCATTTTTTCAACCCTTTCAGACACAAAGCAGTTAAATCTCCTTCTGCCTTTGATCTCCGCTCAGCATCTCTCACCACCTCTACCACTCCCTTACAGGCTCACACACACACACACACACACACACACACACACACACACACACACACACACACACACACACAAGCCTTACAGGCTTACACACACAAGCCTTACAGGCTTACACACACACGCACACACACACACACGCACAATCACACACACAAGCCTTACAGGCTTACACACACACACACACGCACACGCATGCACACACACCCACACACACACACACTCCTTTACAGGCTTACACAGACACAGACGCACACACACACACACACGCACACACACACACACACACACTCCCTTACAGGCTTAAACACAAGCCCATTCCTGCACATATCTTGCACAAAAGATCCAATTCCACACATTCACACCTCAACCACCAGGAGGTTTATGTTAAACTGGGTCTGGTGTTAAAGCAAACAGCAGACTGATAAATAGTCCCCTTTACTATACTAGAACTGAGAGAGAGAGAGAGAGCGGGAGAGAGAGAGAGAGAGAGAGAGAGAGAGAGACATTTCCTCAATGAAAACAATGTATTGAGCAAATGTCAAATTGGCTTTTTACCAAATTACCGTACAACAGACCATGTATTCACCCTGCACACCCTAATTGACAACCAAACAAACCAAAACAAAGGCAAAGTCTTCGCATGCTTTGTTGATTTCAAAAAAGCCTTCGACTCAATTTGGCATGAGAGTCTGCTATACAAACTGATGGAAAGTGGTGTTGGGGGTAAAACATACGACATTATAAAATCCATGTACACAAACAACAAGTGTGCGGTTAAAATTGGCAAAAAACACACAAATTTCTTCACACAGGGTCGTGGGGTGAGACAGGGATGCAGCTTAAGCCCCACACTCGAAAAGTCTGCAGCACCCGGCCTCACCCTACTAGAATCTGAAGTCAAATGTCTGCTGTTTGCTGATGATCTGGTGCTTCTGTCACCAACCAAGGAGGGCCTACAGCAGCACCTAGATCTTATGCACAGATTCTGTCAGACCTGGGCCCTGACAGTAAATCTCAATAAGACCAAAATAATGGTGTTCCAAAAAAGCTCCAGTCACCAGAACCACAAATACAAATTCCATCTAGACACTGTTGCTCTAGAGCACACAAAAAACTATACATACCTTGGCCTAAACATCAGCGCCACAGGTAACTTCCACAAAGCTGTGAACGATCTGAGAGACAAGGCAAGAAGGGCATTCTATGCCATCAAAAGGAACATAAATTTCAACATACCAATTAGGATTTGGCTAAAAATACTTGAATCAGTCATAGAGCCCATTGCCCGTTATGGTTGTGAGGAAGACTTCACAAAATGGGACAAACACCAAATTGAGACTCTGCACGCAGAATTCTGCAAAAATATCCTCCGTGTACAACGTAGAACACCAAATAATGCAGAATTAGGCCGATACCCACTAATTATCAAAATCCAGAAAAGAGCTGTTAAATTCTATAACCACCTAAAAGGAAGCGATTCCCAAACCTTCCATAACAAAGCCATCACCTACAGAGAGATGAACCTGGAGAAGAGTCCCCTAAGCAAGCTGGTCCTGGGGCTCTGTTCACAAACACAAACACACCCTACAGAGCCCCAGGACAACAGCACAATTAGACCCAACCAAATCATGAGAAAACAAAAAGATAATTACTTGACACATTGGAAAGAATTAACAAAAAAACAGAGCAAACTAGAATGCTATTTGGCCCTACACAGAGAGTACACAGCGGCAGAATACCTGACCACTGTGACTGACCCAAAATTAAGGAAAGCTTTGACTATGTACAGACTCAGTGAGCATAGCCTTGCTATTGAGAAAGGCCGCCGTAGGCAGACATGGCTCTCAAGAGAAGACAGGCTATGTGCTCACTGCCCACAAAATGAGGTGGAAACTGAGCTGCACTTCCTAACCTCCTGCCCAATGTATGACCATATTAGAGAGACATATTTCCCCTTAGATTACACAGACCCACAAAGAATTTGAAAACAAATCCAATTTTGAAAAACTCCCATATCTACTGGGTGAAATTCCACAGTGTGCCATCACATCAGCAAGATTTGTGACCTGTTGCCACGAGAAAAGGGCAACCAGTGAAGAACAAACACCATTGTAAATACAACCCATATTTATGCTTATTTATTTTATCTTGTGTACTTTAACCATTTGTACATTGTTAAAACACTGTATATATAATATGACATTTGTAATGTCTTTATTGTTTTGAAACTTCTGTATGTGTAATGTTTACTGTTAATTTTTGTTGTTTTTCACTTTATATATGATCTACCTCACTTGCTTTGGCAATGTTAACACATGTTCCCCATGCCAATAAAGCCCTTGAATTGAATTGAATTGAATTGAGAGAGAGAGAGAGAGAGAGAGAGAGAGACAGAGAGACAGAGAGAGAGAGAGAGAAACAGAGAGACAGAAAGACAGAAAGAGAGAGAGAGAGAGAGAGAGAGAGACAGAGAGACAGAGAGACAGAGAGAGAGAGAGAGAGAGAGAGAAACAGAGAGACAGAGAGACAGAGAGAGAGGGAGACAGAGAGACAGAGAGACAGAGAGACAGAGAGGGAGAGAGAGAGAGAGACAGAGAGACAGAGAGAGAGAGAGAGAGAGACAGAGAGACAGAGAGAGAGAGAGAGACAGAGAGACAAAGAGAGAGAGAGAGAGAGAGAGAGAGAGAGAGAGAGAGAGAGAGAGAGAGAGAGAGAGAGAGAGAGAGAGAGAGAGAGAGAGAGAGAGAGAGAGAGAGCGGGAGAGAGAGACAGAGACAGAGACAGAGACAGAGACAGAGACAGAGACAGAGACAGAGACAGAGAGAGAGACTGGATCTGGTGTTAAAGCCCTATCTATTTTTTGACAGTCAGTACAATATATTAACATCTCAGCTCTACTCTACTCTGAGGTAGGAATCATCCATTATTCAGGACAGAAACCAGGAGAGATGGAGAGAACGTGAGAACGAGAGATGGAGAGAAGGTGGGAAGGAGAGATGAAGAGAAGGTGAGAAGGAGAGATTACTTACAACGAGAAAGAGGAGAGGAGTTAAAATGTCCTAAAAATGGAGATGGGAGGAGAGAACACAGGAGAGATTGAGGGAACAGGGAAGGAGGGGACACAGGAGAGATGGAGGGAACAGGGGAAGGAGGGAACACAGGAGAGATGGAGGGAACAGGGGAAGGAGGGGACACAGGAGAGATGGAGGGAACAGGGGAAGGAGGGAACACAGGAGAGATGGAGGGAACAGGGGAAGGATGGAACACAGGAGAGATGGAGGGAACAGGGGAAGGAGGGAACACAGGAGCGATGGAGGGAACAGGGGAAGGAGGGAACACAGGAGAGATGGAGGGAACAGGGGAAGGAGGGAACACAGGAGAGATGGAGGGAACAGGGGAAGGAGGGAACACAGGAGAGATGGAGGGAACAGGGGAAGGAGGGGACACAGGAGAGATGGAGGGAACAGGGGAAGGAGGGAACACAGGAGAGGTGGAGGGAACAGGGGGAGGAGGGAACACAGGAGAGATGGAGGGAACAGGGGAAGGAGGGAACACAGGAGAGATGGAGGGAACAGGGGATGTGAGAACAGAGAGATGTGGTGAGAACAAGAGAGAAGGAGAGGAGAGAACGAGAGAGGGATGGAGAGAAAGAGAGAAGGAGAAAAAGAGAGAAGGATGGAGAGAAAGAGAGAAGGATGGAGAGAAAGAGAGAAGGATGGAGAGAAAGAGAGAAGGATGGAAAGAAAGAGAGAAGGAGAGGAGAGAAAGAGAGAGGGATGGAGAGAAAGAGAGAAGGATGGCGAGAAAGAGAGAAGGAGAGGAGAGAAAGAGAGAAGGATGGAGAGAAAGAGAGAGGGAGAGGAGAGAAAGAGAGAACGATGGAGAGAAAGAGAGAAGGAGAGGAGAGAAAGAGAGAGAGAGGGATGGAGATAAAGGAAGAAGGAGAGGAGAGAAAGAGAGAGGGATGGAGATAAAGGAAGAAGGAGAGGAGAGAAAGAGAGAGGGATGGAGATAAAGGAAGAAGGAGAGGAGAGAAAGAGAGAAGGAGAGGAGAGAAAGAGAGAGGGATGGAGATAAAGGAAGAAGGAGAGGAGAGAAAGAGAGAGGGATGGAGATAAAGGAAGAAGGAGAGGAGAGAAAGAGAGAAGGAGAGGAGAGAAATAGAGAGGGATGGAGATAAAGGAAGAAGGAGAGGAGAGAAAGAGAGAGGGATGGAGAGAAAGAGAGAAGGAGAGGAGAGAAAGAGAGAAGGAGAGGAGAGAAAGAGAGAGGGATGGAGAGAAAGAGAGAAGGATGGAGAGAAAGAGAGAGGGATGGAGATAAAGAGAGAAGGATGGAGAGAAAGAGAGAAGGAGAGGAGAGAAAGAGAGAAGGAGAGGAGAGAGAGAGGGATGGAGAGGAGAGAGAGAGAGGGATGGAGAGAAAGAGAGAAGGAGAGGAGAGAAAGAGAGAGGGGTGGAGATAAAGGAAGAAGGAGAGGAGAGAAAGAGAGAGGGATGGAGAGAAAGAGAGAAGGAGAGGAGAGAAAGAGAGAAGGATGGAGAGAAAGAGAGAGGGATGGAGATAAAGAGAGAAGGAGAGGAGAGAAAGAGAGAGGGATGGAGAGAAAGAGAGAAGGATGGAGAGAAAGAGAGAAGGAGAGGAGAGAAAGAGAGAAGGAGAGGAGAGAGAGAGAGGGATGGAGAGAAAGAGAGAAGGAGAGGAGAGAAAGAGAGAGGGGTGGAGATAAAGGAAGAAGGAGAGGAGAGAAAGAGAGAGGGATGGAGAGAAAGAGAGAAGGAGAGGAGAGAGCGTGTAAATGTCTTCTGTGTGTACAGGACTTTTAAACACTGGTCTGAGAGGTTTTAACACCCCCTGATACACACACACACACACACACACACACACACACACACACACACACACACACACACACACACACACACACACAGACCAATACACACACACACACACACAGACCAATACACACACACACACACCAACACACACACACAAGTCCCTGAGTGAAATATTTACACAGCTGCGGTTGTTTTGTGCCTGGTGAGTTTGGGGGGAAGAAATATATATTTTTGGAGCTCTGTATTGCTCTGCAACATGTTCAATTTAACTGTTTCCCTCTCACTCTAATGGTGAAAACCTTACTGCTTCCACAGCCAGGAGAATCAGACTCATCTGTAACTGTCTCCCTCTCACTCTAATGGTGAAAACCTTACTGCTTCCACAGCCAGGAGACTGAGACTCATCTGTAACTGTCTGCCTCTCACTCTAATGGTGAAAACCTTACTGCTTCCACAGCCAGGAGAATCAGACTCATCTGTAACTGTCTCCCTCTCACTCTAATGGTGAAAACCTTACTGCTTCCACAGCCAGGAGACTCAGACTCATCTGTAACTGTCTCCCTCTCACTCTAATGGTGAAAACCTTACTGCTTCCACAGCCAGGAGACTCAGACTCATCTGTAACTGTCTCCCTCTCACTCTAATGGTGAAAACCTTACTGCTTCCACAGTCAAGAGACTCAGACTCATCTGTAACTGTCTCCCCCTCACTCTAATGGTGAAAACCTTACTGCTTCCACAGTCAAGAGACTCAGACTCATCTGTAACTGTCTCCCTCTCACTCTAATGGTGAAAACCTTACTGCTTCCACAGCCAGAAGACTCAGACTCCTCTGTAACTGTCTCCCTCTCACTCTAATGGTGAAAACCTTACTGCTTCCACAGCCAGGAGACTCAGACTCATCTGTAACTGTCTCCCTCTCACTCTAATGGTGAAAACCTTACTGCTTCCACAGCCAGGAGACTCAGACTCATCTTTGGGCTTCTTATAATCTCCTTTTCACTCCTCTCCCCTCGTTCACTATCCCATCCATCCCCCTCTCCTCTCAACCCTCCGTCCCCCTCTCCTCTCCACCCTCTATCCCCCTCTCCATCCCCCTCTCCTCTCCTTCATCCATCCCCCTCTCCTCTCCTCCCTCCATCCCCCTCTCCTCTCCTCCCTCCATCCCCCTCTCCTCTCATCCATCCATCCCCCTCTCCTCCCTCCATCCCCCTCTCCTCCAGAGAGAGGCTAAAGAAGGAGAGGGGGGAGTGGATTATCCACAGATGCCCTTTCCCTGCGAGCACACACACACTGTCGAGCACACACACACACACACACACACACACACACACACACACATAATCACACATACACAAACACAGAGTCACACACACACATGTTGGTTGCTAAGTATTCTCTCCACGTGTCTCACTGAGGAGTAAATTACAGCTGATGATGTCATCTGATTGGATATTCATCCTACTACAGGAGTCCAACTTCCACACTGACCCCCCCCCCCCCCCCCCCCCCCCCCCCCCACATTCTCTAATTACACTGACCCCCCCACATTCTCTAATAACACTGACCCCCCACATTCTCTAATTACACTGACCCCCCCACATTCTCTAATTACACTGACCCCCCACATTCTCTAATTACACTGACCCCCCCACATTCTCTAATTACACTGACCCCCCATTCTCTAATTACACTGACCCCCCCACATTCTCTAATAACACTGACCCCCCCACATTCTCTAATTACACTGACCCCCCCACATTCTCTAATTACACTGACCCCCCACATGCTCTAATAACACTGACCCCCCCACATTCTCTAATTACACTGACCCCCCACATTCTCTAATTACACTGACCCCCCCACATTCTCTAATTACACTGACCCCCCATTCTCTAATTACACTGACCCCCCCACATTCACTAATTACACTGAGCCCCCCACATTCTCTAATTACAATGCCCCCCCACATTCTCTAATTACACTGACCCCCCCCACATTCTCTAATTACACTGACCCCCCCCACATTCTCTAAATACACTGAGCCCCCCACATTCTCTTATTACACTGACCCCCCATTCTCTAATTACACTTACCCCCCCACATTCTCTAATTACACTGACCCCCCCACCCCCACATTCTCTAATTACACTGACCCCCCATTCTCTAATTACACTGACCCCCCCACATTCCCTAATTACACTGCCCCCCCACATTCTCTAATTAAACTGACCCCCCCACATTCTCTAATTACACTGACCCCCCCACATTCTCTAAATACACTGAGCCCCCCACATTCTCTTATTACACTGACCCCCACATTCTCTAATTACACTGAGCCCCCCCCACATTCTCTAAATACACTGAGCCCCCCACATTCTCTTATTACACTGACCCCCCCCACATTCTCTAATTACACTGACCCCCCACATTCTCTAATTACACTGACCCCCCACATTCTCTAATTACACTGACACCCCCCACATTCTCTAAATACACTGACCCCCCCTACATTCTCTAATTACACTGACCCCCCCACATTCTCTAATTACACTGACCCCCCCCACATTCTCTAATTACACTGACCCCCCCCCACATTCTCTAATTACACTGACCCCCCCTACATTCTCTAATTACACTGACCCCCCCCCCCCCCACATTCTCTAATTACACTGACCCCCCTCACATTCTCTAATTAGACTGACCCCCCCTACATTCTCCAATTACACTGATCCCCCCCCCCCCCTTTAGGGAAGGAACTAAAGGGAGTGACATATATAGGGAAGGAACCAAAGGGAGTGACATATACAGGGAAGGAACCAAAGGGAGTGACATATATAGGGAAGGAACCAAAGGGAGTGACATATATAGGGAAGGAACCAAAGGGAGTGACATATATAGGGAAGGAACCAAAGGGAGTGACATATATAGGGAAGGAACCAAAGGGAGAGACATATATAGGGAAGGTGATCACGGAGGTGGTGGAGTCCAGGTGAGCGTAACGATGGTGACAGGTGTGCTCCATAATGAGCAGCCTGGTGACCTAGAGGAAGGAGAGGGAACCTGGTGACCTAGAGGCCGGAGAGGGAACCTGGTGACCTAGAGGAAGGAGAGGGAACCTGGTGACCTAGAGGAAGGAGAGGGAACCTGGTGACCTAGAGGCCGGAGAGGGAACCTGGTGACCTAGAGGAAGGAGAGGGAACCTGGTGACCTAGAGGAAGGAGAGGGAACCTGGTAACCTAGAGGCAGGAGAGGGAACCTGGTGACCTAGAGGAAGGAGAGGGAACCTGGTGACCTAGAGGAAGGAGAGGGAACCTGGTGACCTAGAGGAAGGAGAGGGAACCTGGTGACCTAGAGGAAGGAGAGGGAACCTGGTGACCTAGAGGCCGGAGAGGGAACCTGGTGACCTAGAGGAAGGAGAGGGAACCTGGTGACCTAGAGGAAGGAGAGGGAACCTGGTGACCTAGAGGAAGGAGAGGGAACCTGGTGACCTAGAGGAAGGAGAGGGAACCTGGTGACCTAGAGGAAGGAGAGGGAACCTGGTGACCTAGAGGAAGGAGAGGGAGCCTGGTGACCTAGAGGAAGGAGAGGGAACCTGGTGACCTAGAGGAAGGAGAGGGAACCTGGTGACCTAGAGGAAGGAGAGGGAACCTGGTGACCTAGAGGAAGGAGAGGGAACCTGGTGACCTAGAGGAAGGAGAGGGAACCTGGTGACCTAGAGGAAGGAGAGGGAACCTGGTGACCTAGAGGAAGGAGAGGGAACCTGGTGACCTAGAGGAAGGAGAGGGAACCTGGTGACCTAGAGGAAGGAGAGGGAACCTGGTGACCTAGAGGAAGGAGAGGGAACCTGGTGACCTAGAGGAAGGAGAGGGAGCACACGGGACAATTGAAACATAAAACAGTCGATTAAAACAACAAACTATCAGGTAGAGGAAAGTTGTCTCAGCGTGAATAGTTCTCTGGGCAATACAGACATACCCTTTACTGAGCCACACACACTCAATCATACACACACTCATACACACTCATACACACATAAACACACACACTTATACACACACAGACACACACACTGTCCCTCTCACACACACACTGTCCCTGCGGTGGGACAGACCGAGAGCTGGTGCCAATGAGGCTGGTTAGGGGATCCTCCTCGGGGAGGGGGGAGGGGTGAGAGGGTAACATGACCCTGCTGCTGCGCCCCAAACACTCCCTGGACTGGTCGCTATGCCGACAGGTGGCAAGGCGGACAGGGGGCTGGGTCTCCACAGACATGCAGTCTGACTCACTAAACAGGTGGCATCGGGTACTGAAGACACGCACCGTACACACACTCCTATTCACACACTGTACACACAAACCTATTCACACACCGCACACACAAACCGTACACACACACCTATTCACGCACCGTACACACACTCCTATTCACACACTGTACACACACACCTATTCACACACCGCACACACAAACCGTACACACACACCTATTCACACACACCTATTCACACACCAAACACGCACTCCTATTCACACACTGTACACACACCTATTCACACACTCCTATTCACACACCGTACACACACACCTATTCACACACTGTACACACACTGTACACACACTCCTATTCACACACCTATTCACCCTCATCAAAACTTTCATCAAATCAAAAATTCATCAAAACTACCTCAGCTCCATATCAAAACTACCTATTCACCCTATCAAAACTACCTCAGCTCCCTATCAAACTACCTCAGCTCCCTATCAAAACTACCTAAGCTCCCTATCAAAACTACCCCAGCTCCCTATCAAAACTACCTCAGCTCCATATCAAAATGACCTATTCACCCTATCAAAACTACCTAAGCTCCCTATCAAAACTACCTCAGCTCCCTATCAAAACTACCCCAGCTCCCTATCAAAACTACCTCAGCTCCCTATCAAAACTACCCCAGCTCCCTATCAAAACTACCTAAGCTCCCTATCAAAACTACCTCAGATCCCTATCAAAACTACCTCAGCTCCCTATCAAAACTACCTCAGCTCCCTATCAAAACTACCCCAGCTCCCTATCAAAACTACCTCAGCTCACTATCAAAACTACCTCAGCTCCCTATCAAAACTACCCCAGCTCCCTATCAAAACTACCTCAGATCCCTATCAAAACTACCTCAGCTCCCTATCAAAACTACCCCAGCTCCCTTTCAAAACTACCTCAGCTCCCTATCAAAACTACCTCAGCTCCCTATCAAAACTACCTCAGCTCCCTATCAAAACTACCCCAGCTCCTTATCAAAACTACCTCAGATCCCTATCAAAACTACCTCAGCTCCCTATCAAAACTACCCCAGCTCCCTTTCAAAACTACCTCAGCT